>NW_026109273.1:0-59404 GCF_024516045.1 Bombus affinis
TTTTTTTTTTTATAACGTTATAACTTAATAGTCTATATATTTATACGTCTTATAGTGGTGCAATATATCGTTATGCGTTTTAACGTAATAGTATATATAACATTATACTCCACATAGTGATGTAATATATACTTATACCTTATAACGTAATAGTATAGAACGTTGTAGGTCATATAGTGATGCTGTATACGTTATAGGTTATAACGTAATAGTATATAACGTCACACGTCACATAGTAATGCATTATGTCGTTATACGTTATAACGTAATACTCCATAACGTTATACGTGATATAGTGATGCAATATAACGTTATACGTTATAACGTAACAGTATATGACGTTATACCGTCATATAGTGATGCAATATAATGTTATACGTCATATAGAGATGCAATATAACGTTATTACGTTATAACGTAATAGTCTGTATATTTATACGTCATATAGTGAGGCAATTTAAAGCTATACGTCATATAGTGGGTGCAATATATCGTTATGCGTTATAACATAATAGTCTATATCGTTATATGTCATATAGAGATGCAATATAGCGTTATAAGTGATATAGTGATGCAATATATCGTTATACCTTATAACGTAATAGTATATAACGTTATACTTCATATAGTGATGCAATATAACGTTATAAGTTATAACGTAATAGTATAAACGTTATACGTCCATATAGTGATGCAATAATACGTTATACGTCCTATAGAGATGCAATATAACGTTTTACGTTATAACGTAATAGTCTATATATTTATACGTCATATAGTGTGGCAAATATAAAGTTATACGTCATATAGTGGTGCAATATATCGTTATGCGTTATAACGTAATAGCCTATACCGTTATACGTCATATAGTGATGGAATATAACGTTATACGTGATATAGTGATGCAATATAACGTTATACGTTATAACGTAACAGTATATGACGTTATACGTCGTATTGTGATGCAGTATAGCGTTATAGGATATAACGTAATAGTCTATATCGTTATACGTCATATAGTGCTGCAATATAGCGTTATACGTTAAAACGGAATAGTATATAACGTTAGACATCATATAGTGATGCAATACATCGTTATACGTTATAACGGAATAGTATATAACGTTATATGTCATATAGTGATGCAATATAAAGTGATACGTCATATAGTGGTGCAAATATATCGATATACGTTACAGCGTAATAGGTCTATATCGTTATACGTCGTATAGTGATGCAATATAAAGTTATACGTCATATAGAGATGCAATATAACGGTACACGTTATAACGTAATAGTATACAACGTTATACTTCACATAGTGATGGTATTATATGGTTATACCTAATAACGTAATAGTATAAGAGGTTATACATCATATAGTGATGCAATATATCGTTATACGTCATATAGAGATGTAAATATAACGTTATAAGTTATATAGTGATGCAATATATCGTTATACCTTATAACGTAATAGTATAAAAAGGTTATACATCATATAGTGATGCAAATATAACGTTTTAAGTTATACGTAATAGTAAAACGTTATACGTCATATAGAGATGCAATATAAGGTATACGTTATAACGTAACAGTATATGACGTTATACTTCGTATAGTGATTGCAATATAACGTTGTATGTGATATAGTGATACAATATAGCGTTATGCGATATAACGTAACAGTATATGACGTATTACGTCCATATAGTGATGCAATATAACGTTGTAAGTGATATAGTCATGCAATATATCATTATACATTATAACGTAATAGTATATAACGTTATACGTCATATAGTTATGCAGTATAACGTTATCGGTTATAACGTAATAGTATATAACGTTATACGTCACGTAGTAGTGCAATATGTCGCTATACGTTATAACGTAATACTTTATAACATTATACGTTATATAGTGATAGAATATAACGTTATACGTTATAACGTAATAGTATATAACGTTAAACGTCATATAGAGATGCAATATAACGTTATACGTTATAACGTAATAGTCTATATCATTATACTTCACATAGTGATGGAATATATCGTTATACGTCATATAGTGGTGCAATGTATCGTTATACGTTATAACGCAATATTATATAACGTTAGACATCATATAGTGATGCAATATATCGTTATACGTCATATAGAGATGTAATATAACGTTATAAGTTATATAGTGATGCAATATATCGTTATACCTTATAACGTAATAGTATAAAATGTTATACATCATATAGTGATGCAATATAACGTTATAAGTTATAACGTAATAGTATAAACGTTATACGTCATATAGTGATGCAATAATACGTTATACGTCATATAGAGATACAATATAACGTTATAAGTGATATAGTGATGCAATATATCGTTATACCTTATAACGTAATAGTATATAGCGTTATACGTCATATAGTGATGCAGCGTAGCGTTATAGGTTATAACGTAATAGTCTATATCGTTATACGTCATATAGTGATGCAATATAGCGTTATACGTTATAACGTAATAGTATATAACGGTAGACATCATATAGTGATGCAAGACATCGTTATACGTCATAACGTAATTGTATGTAACGTTATACGTGATATAGTGATGCAATATAAAGTTATACGTCATATAGTGGTGCAAAATATCGTTATGCATTATAACCTAAAAGTATATAACGTTATATTTCACATACTGATGGAATATATAGTTATACCTTGTAGCGTAATAGTATATAACGTTATACGTGATATAGTGATGCAGTATAGCGTTATAGGATATAACGTAATAGTCTATATCGTTATACGTCATATAGTGCTGCAATATAGCGTTATTCGTTATAACGTAATAGTATATAACGTTATACGTCATATAGTGATGCAATATAACGTTGTAAGTGATATAGTGATGCAATATAACGTTATAAGTTATAACGTAATAGTATCAACGTTATACGTCATATAGTGATTCAATAATACGGTATACGTCATATAGAGATGCAATATAACGTTATACGTTATAACGTAATAGTCTATATCGTTATACGTCGTATAGTGATGCAATATAAAGTTATACGTCATATAGAGATGCAATATAACGGTATACGTTATAACGTAACAGTATATGACGTTATACGTCGTATAGTGATGCAATATAACGTTGTATGTGATATAGTGTTGCAATACAACGTTATGCGTTATAACGTAATACTATACAACGTTATACTTCATATAGTGATGCAATAATACGTTATACGTCTTATACAGATGCAATATAACGTAGTACGTTATAACGTAATAGTCTATATATTTATATGTCATATAGTTAGGCGATATAAAGTTATACGTCATATAGTGGTGCAATATATCGTTATGCGTTATAACGTAATAGTATATAACGTTATACGTCACATAGTGATGCAGTATAAAGTTATAGGTTATAACGTAATAGTATATAACGTTGTACGTCACATAGTAATGCATTATGTCGTTATACGTTATAACGTAATACCCTGTAACGTTATACGTGATGTAGTGATGCAATATAACGTTATACGTTATAACGTAACAGTATATGACGTTATACGTCGTATAGTGATGCAATATAACGTTGCATGTGATATAGTGATGCCATATAACGTTATGCGTTATAACGTAATAGTATATAAGGTTATACTTCATATAGTGATGCAATATAACGTTATAAGTTATAACGTAATGGTATAAACGTTATACGTCATATAGTGATGCAATATGACGTTATACGTCATATAGAGATGCAATATAACGTTATACGTTATAACTTAATAGTCTATATATTTATACGTCATATAGTGGTGCAATATATCGTTATGCGTTTTAACGTAATAGTATATAACATTATACTCCACATAGTGATGTAATATATACTTATACCTTATAACGTAATAGTATAGAACGTTGTAGGTCATATAGTGATGCTGTATAACGTTATAGGTTATAACGTAATAGTATATAACGTCACACGTCACATAGTAATGCATTATGTCGTTATACGTTATAACGTAATACTCCATAACGTTATACGTGATATAGTGATGCAATATAACGTTATACGTTATAACGTAACAGTATATGACGTTATACGTCATATAGTGATGCAATATAATGTTATACGTCATATAGAGATGCAATATAACGTTATACGTTATAACGTAATAGTCTGTATATTTATACGTCATATAGTGAGGCAATTTAAAGCTATACGTCATATAGTGGTGCAATATATCGTTATGCGTTATAACATAATAGTCTATATCGTTATATGTCATATAGAGATGCAATATAGCGTTATAAGTGATATAGTGATGCAATATATCGTTATACCTTATAACGTAATAGTATATAACGTTATACTTCATATAGTGATGCAATATAACGTTATAAGTTATAACGTAATAGTATAAACGTTATACGTCATATAGTGATGCAATAATACGTTATACGTCATATAGAGATGCAATATAACGTTTTACGTTATAACGTAATAGTCTATATATTTATACGTCATATAGTGTGGCAATATAAAGTTATACGTCATATAGTGGTGCAATATATCGTTATGCGTTATAACGTAATAGCCTATACCGTTATACGTCATATAGTGATGGAATATAACGTTATACGTGATATAGTGATGCAATATAACGTTATACGTTATAACGTAACAGTATATGACGTTATACGTCGTATAGTGATGCAGTATAGCGTTATAGGATATAACGTAATAGTCTATATCGTTATACGTCATATAGTGCTGCAATATAGCGTTATACGTTAAAACGGAATAGTATATAACGTTAGACATCATATAGTGATGCAATACATCGTTATACGTTATAACGGAATAGTATATAACGTTATATGTCATATAGTGATGCAATATAAAGTGATACGTCATATAGTGGTGCAATATATCGTTATACGTTACAGCGTAATAGTCTATATCGTTATACGTCGTATAGTGATGCAATATAAAGTTATACGTCATATAGAGATGCAATATAACGGTACACGTTATAACGTAATAGTATACAACGTTATACTTCACATAGTGATGGTATTATATGGTTATACCTTATAACGTAATAGTATAAGAGGTTATACATCATATAGTGATGCAATATATCGTTATACGTCATATAGAGATGTAATATAACGTTATAAGTTATATAGTGATGCAATATATCGTTATACCTTATAACGTAATAGTATAAAAGGTTATACATCATATAGTGATGCAATATAACGTTATAAGTTATAACGTAATAGTATAAACGTTATACGTCATATAGAGATGCAATATAAAGGTATACGTTATAACGTAACAGTATATGACGTTATACGTCGTATAGTGATGCAATATAACGTTGTATGTGATATAGTGATACAATATAGCGTTATGCGTTATAACGTAACAGTATATGACGTTATACGTCATATAGTGATGCAATATAACGTTGTAAGTGATATAGTCATGCAATATATCATTATACATTATAACGTAATAGTATATAACGTTATACGTCATATAGTTATGCAGTATAACGTTATCGGTTATAACGTAATAGTATATAACGTTATACGTCACGTAGTAGTGCAATATGTCGCTATACGTTATAACGTAATACTTTATAACATTATACGTTATATAGTGATAGAATATAACGTTATACGTTATAACGTAATAGTATATAACGTTAAACGTCATATAGAGATGCAATATAACGTTATACGTTATAACGTAATAGTCTATATCATTATACTTCACATAGTGATGGAATATATCGTTATACGTCATATAGTGGTGCAATGTATCGTTATACGTTATAACGCAATATTATATAACGTTAGACATCATATAGTGATGCAATATATCGTTATACGTCATATAGAGATGTAATATAACGTTATAAGTTATATAGTGATGCAATATATCGTTATACCTTATAACGTAATAGTATAAAATGTTATACATCATATAGTGATGCAATATAACGTTATAAGTTATAACGTAATAGTATAAACGTTATACGTCATATAGTGATGCAATAATACGTTATACGTCATATAGAGATACAATATAACGTTATAAGTGATATAGTGATGCAATATATCGTTATACCTTATAACGTAATAGTATATAGCGTTATACGTCATATAGTGATGCAGCGTAGCGTTATAGGTTATAACGTAATAGTCTATATCGTTATACGTCATATAGTGATGCAATATAGCGTTATACGTTATAACGTAATAGTATATAACGGTAGACATCATATAGTGATGCAAGACATCGTTATACGTCATAACGTAATTGTATGTAACGTTATACGTGATATAGTGATGCAATATAAAGTTATACGTCATATAGTGGTGCAAAATATCGTTATGCATTATAACCTAAAAGTATATAACGTTATATTTCACATACTGATGGAATATATAGTTATACCTTGTAGCGTAATAGTATATAACGTTATACGTGATATAGTGATGCAGTATAGCGTTATAGGATATAACGTAATAGTCTATATCGTTATACGTCATATAGTGCTGCAATATAGCGTTATTCGTTATAACGTAATAGTATATAACGTTATACGTCATATAGTGATGCAATATAACGTTGTAAGTGATATAGTGATGCAATATAACGTTATAAGTTATAACGTAATAGTATCAACGTTATACGTCATATAGTGATTCAATAATACGGTATACGTCATATAGAGATGCAATATAACGTTATACGTTATAACGTAATAGTCTATATCGTTATACGTCGTATAGTGATGCAATATAAAGTTATACGTCATATAGAGATGCAATATAACGGTATACGTTATAACGTAACAGTATATGACGTTATACGTCGTATAGTGATGCAATATAACGTTGTATGTGATATAGTGTTGCAATACAACGTTATGCGTTATAACGTAATACTATACAACGTTATACTTCATATAGTGATGCAATAATACGTTATACGTCTTATACAGATGCAATATAACGTAGTACGTTATAACGTAATAGTCTATATATTTATATGTCATATAGTTAGGCGATATAAAGTTATACGTCATATAGTGGTGCAATATATCGTTATGCGTTATAACGTAATAGTATATAACGTTATACGTCACATAGTGATGCAGTATAAAGTTATAGGTTATAACGTAATAGTATATAACGTTGTACGTCACATAGTAATGCATTATGTCGTTATACGTTATAACGTAATACCCTGTAACGTTATACGTGATGTAGTGATGCAATATAACGTTATACGTTATAACGTAACAGTATATGACGTTATACGTCGTATAGTGATGCAATATAACGTTGCATGTGATATAGTGATGCCATATAACGTTATGCGTTATAACGTAATAGTATATAAGGTTATACTTCATATAGTGATGCAATATAACGTTATAAGTTATAACGTAATGGTATAAACGTTATACGTCATATAGTGATGCAATATGACGTTATACGTCATATAGAGATGCAATATAACGTTATACGTCATGACTTAATAGTCTATATATTTATACGTCATATAGTGGTGCAATATATCGTTATGCGTTTTAACGTAATAGTATATAACATTATACTCCACATAGTGATGTAATATACACTTATACCTTATAACGTAATAGTATAGAACGTTGTAGGTCATATAGTGATGCTGTATAACGTTATAGGTTATAACGTAATAGTATATAACGTCACACGTCACATAGTAATGCATTATGTCGTTATACGTTATAACGTAATACTCCATAACGTTATACGTGATATAGTGATGCAATATAACGTTATACGCGATATAGTGATGCAATATAACGTTATACGTTATAACGTAACAGTATATGACGTTATACGTCATATAGTGATGCAATATAAAGTTAAACGTCATATAGTGATGCAATATAACGTTATACGTTATAACGTAACAGTATATGACGTTATACGTGATATAGTGATGCAATATAACGTTATACGTTATAACGTAACAGTATATGACGTTATACGTCATATAGTGATGCAATATAAAGTTATACGTCATATAGTGAGGCAATTTAAAGTTATACGTCATATAGTAGTGCAATATATCGTTATGCGTTATAACATAATAGTCTATATCGTTATATGTCATATAGAGATGCAATATAACGTTATAAGTGATATAGTGATGCAATATATCGTTATACCTTATAACGTAATAGTATATAACGTTATACTTCATATAGTGATGCAATATAACGTTATAAGTTATAACGTAATAGTATAAACGTTATACGTCATATAGTGATGCAATAATACGTTATACGTCATATAGGGATGCAATATAACGTTTTACGTTATAACGTAATAGTCTATATATTTATACGTCATATAGTGTGGCAATATAAAGTTATACGTCATATAGTGGTGCAATATATCGTTATGCCTTATAACGTAATAGCCTATACCGTTATACGTCATATAGTGATGGAATATAACGTTATACGTGATATAGTGATGCAATATAACGTTATACGTTATAACGTAACAGTATATGACGTTATACGTCGTATAGTGATGCAGTATAGCGTTATAGGATATAACGTAATAGTCTATATCGTTATACGTCATATAGTGCTGCAATATAGCGTTATACGTTAAAACGGAATAGGTATATAAGGTTAGACATCATATAGTGATGCAATACATCGTTATACGTTATAACGGAATAGTATATAACGTTATATGTCATATAGTGATGCAATATAAAGTGATACGTCATATAGTGGTGCAATATATCGGTATACGTTACAGCGTAATAGTCTATATCGTTATACGTCGTATAGTGATGCAATATAAAGTTATACGTCATATAGAGATGCAATATAACGGTACACGTTATAACGTAATAGTATACAACGTTATACTTCACATAGTGATGGAATTATATGGTTATACCTTATAACGTAATAGTATAAGAGGTTATACATCATATAGTGATGCAATATAACGTTATAAGTTATAACGTAATAGTATATACCGGTCACACGTCACATAGTAATGCATTATGTCGTTATACGTTATAACGTAATAGTATATAAAGTTAGACATCATATAGTGATTGCCAATACATCGTTATACGCTATAACGTAATGGTATACAACGTTATACGACATATAGAGATGCAATATAGAGTTATACGTCATATAGTGATGCAATAATACGTTATACGTCTTATACAGATGCAATATAACGTTATACGTTATAGCGTAATAGTCTATATATTTATATGTCATATAGTGAGGCGATATAATGTTATACGTCATATAGTGGTGCAATATATCGTTATGCGTTATAACGTAATAGATATATAACGTTATACTTCACATAGTGATGCAGTATAACGTTATAGGTTATAACGTAATAGTATATAAGGTTATACTTCATATAGTGATGCAATATAACGTTATAAGTTTATAACGTAATCGTAATAAACGTTATACGTCATATAGTGATGCAATATGACGTAATACGTCCATATAGTGATGCAATATGACGTAATACGTCCTATAGTGATGCAATATAACGTTGTAAGATATACTGATGCAATATAACGTTATGCGTTATGACGTATAGTATATAAGGTTATACTTCATATAGTGATGCAATATAACGTTATAAGTTATAACGTAATAGTATAAACGTTATGCGTCATACAGTGATGCAATAATACGTTATAAGTCATATAGAGATGCAATATAAAGTTATACGTTATAACGTAAATAGTCTATATACTTATACGTCATATAGTGGTGCAATATATCGTTATGCGTTTTTACGTAATAGTATATAACGTTATACTCCACATAGTGATGTAATATATACTTATACCTTATAACGTAATAGTATAGAACGTTGTACGTCATATAGTGATGCTGTATAACGTTATAGGATATAACGTAATAGTATATAACGTCACACGTCACATAGTAATGCATTATGTCGTTATACGTTATAACGGAATACTCCATAACGTTATACGTGATATAGTGATGCAATATAACGTTATACGTGATATAGTGTTGCAATATAACGTTATACGTTATTAACGTAATAGTATACAACGTTATACTTCATATAGTGATGCAATAATACGTTATATGTCTTATACAGATGCAATATAACGTTATACGTTATAACGTAATAGTCTATATATTTATATGTCATATAGTGAGGCGATATAAAGTTATACGTCATATAGTGGTGCAATATATCGTTATGCGTTATAACGTAATAGTATATAACGTTATACGTCATATAGTTATGCAGTATAACGTTATCGGTTATAACGTAATAGTATATAACGTTATACGTCACGTAGTAGTGCAATATGTCGCTATACGTTATAACGTAATACTTTATAACATTATAC
Source organism: Bombus affinis (assembly GCF_024516045.1). Taxonomy (NCBI): domain Eukaryota; kingdom Metazoa; phylum Arthropoda; class Insecta; order Hymenoptera; family Apidae; genus Bombus; species Bombus affinis. The sequence continues at coordinate 10,494 of NW_026109273.1, forward strand.
GTTATATAGTGATACAATATAACGTTATACGTTATAACGTAATAGTATATAACGTTAAACGTCATATAGAGATGCAATATAACGTTATACGTTATAACGTAATAGTCTATATCATTATACTTCACATAGTGATGGAATATATCGTTATACGTCATATAGTGGTGCAATATATCGTTATACGTTATAACGTAATATTATATAACGTTAGACATCATATAGTGATGCAATATATCGTTATACGTCATATAGAGATGTAATATAACGTTATAAGTGATATAGTGATGCAATATATCGTTATACCTTATAACGTAATAGTATAAAAGGTTATACATCATATAGTGATGCAATATAACGTTATAAGTTATAACGTAATAGTATAAACGTTATACGTCATATAATGATGCAATAATACGTTATACGTCATATAGAGATGCAATATAACGTTATAAGTGATATAGTGATGCAATATATCGTTATACGTTATAACGTAATAGTATATAGCGTTATACGTCATATAGTGATGCAGCGTAGCGTTATAGGTTATAACGTAATAGTCTATATCGTTATACGTCATATAGTTATGCAATATAGCTTTATACGTTGTAACGTAATAGTATATAACGGTAGACATCATATAGTGATGCAAGACATCGTTATACGTCATAACGTAATTGTATGTAACGTTATACGTGATATTGTGATGCAATATAAAGTTATACGTCATATAGTGGTGCAAAATATCGTTATGCGTTATAACCTAAAAGTATATAACGTTATATTTCACATAGTGATGGAATATATAGTTATACCTTGTAGCGTAATAGTATATAACGTTATACGTGATATAGTGACGCAGTATAGCGTTATAGGATATAACGTAATAGTCTATATCGTTATACGTCATATAGTGCTGCAATATAATGTTATACGTCATATAGAGATGCAATATAACGTTATACGTTATAACGTAATAGTCTGTATATTTATACGTCATATAGTGAGGCAATTTAAAGTTATACGTCATATAGTGGTGCAATATATCGTTATGCGTTATAACATAATAGTCTATATCGTTATATGTCATATAGAGATGTAATATAACGTTATACGTTATAACGTAACAGTATATGACGTTATACGTCATATAGTGATGCAATATAAAGTTATACGTCATATAGTGATGCAATATATCGTTATACCTTATAACGTAATAGTATATAACGTTATACTTCATATAGTGATGCAATATAACGTTATAAGTTATAACGTAATAGTATAAACGTTATACGTCATATAGTGAGGCAATATAAAGTTATACGTCATATAGTGGTGCCATATATCGTTATGCGTTATAACGTAATAGCCTATACCGTTATACGTCATATAGTGATGGAACATAACGTTATACGTGATATAGTGATGCAATATAACGTTATACGTTATAACGTAACAGTATATGACGTTATACGTCGTATAGTGATGCAGTATAGCGTTATAGGATATAACGTAATAGTCTATATCGTTATACGTCATATAGTGCTGCAATATAGCGTTATACGTTAAAACGGAATAGTATATAACGTTAGACATCATATAGTGATGCAATATAAAGTTATACGTCATATAGAGATGCAATATAACGGTACACGTTATAACGTAATAGTATACAACGTTATACTTCACATAGTGATGGAATTATATGGTTATACCTTATAACGTAATAGTATAGGAGGTTATACATCATATAGTGATGCAATATAACGTTATAAGTTATAACGTAATAGTATATACCGTCACACGTCACATAGTAATGCATTATGTCGTTATACGTTATAACGTAATAGTATATAAAGTTAGACATCATATAGTGATGCAATACATCGTTTATACGCTATAACGTAATAGTATATAACGTTATACGACATATAGAGATGCAATATAGAGTTATACGTCTTATAGTGATGCAATATAACGTTATACGTTATAACGTAACAGTATATGACGTTATGCGTGATATAGTGATGCAATATAACGATGCATGTGATATAGTGATGCCATATAACGTTATGCGTTATAACGTAATAGTATATAAGGTTTATACTTCATATAGTGATGCAATATAACGTTATAAGTTATAACGTAATGGTATAAACGTTATACGTCATATAGTGATGCAATATGACGTTATACTCATATAGAGATGCAATAGAACGTTATACGCTATAACTTAATAGTCTATATATTTATACGTCATATAGTGGTGCAATATATCTTTATGCGTTTTAAACGTAATTGTATATAACATTATACTCCACATAGTGATGTAATATATACTTATACCTTATAACGTAATAGTATAGAACGTTGTACGTCATATAGTGATGCTGTATAACGTTTTACGTTATAACGTAATAGTCTATATATTTATACGTCATATAGTGTGGCAATATAAAGTTATACGTCATATAGTGGTGCAATATATCGTTATGCGTTATAACGTAATAGCCTATTACCGTTATACGTCATATAGTGATGGAATATAACGTTATACGTGATATAGTGCTGCAATATAGCGTTATACGTTAAAACGGAATAGTATATAACGTTAGACATTCATATAGTGATGCAATACATCGTTATACGTTATAACGGAATAGTATATAACGTTATATGTCATATAGTGATGCCATATAAAGTGATACGTCATATAGTGGTGCAATATATCGTTATACGTTACAGCGTAATAGTCTATATCGTTATACGTCATATAGAGATGCAATATAACGTTTTACGTTATAACGTAATAGTCTATATATTTATACGTCATATAGTGTGGCAATATAAAGTTATACGTCATATAGTGGTGCAATATATCGTTATGCGTTATAACGTAATAGCCTATACCGTTATACGTCATATAGTGATGGAATATAACGTTATACGTTATATAGTGCTGCAATATAGCGTTATACGTTAAAACGGAATAGTATATAAACGTTAGACATCATATAGTGATGCAATACATCGTTATACGTTATAACGGAATAGTATATAACGTTATATGTCATATAGTGATCGCCATATAAAGTGATACGTCATATAGTGGTGCAATATATCGTTATACGTTACAGCGTAATAGTCTATATCGTTTTACGTCATATAGAGATGCAATATAGCGGTATGCGTTATAACGTAATAGTATACAACGTTATACTTCATATAGTGATGCAATAATACGTTTACGTCTTATACAGATGCAATATAACGTTATACGTTATAACGTAATAGTCTATATATTTATATGTCATATAGTGAGGCGATATAAAGTTATACGTCATATAGTGGTGCAATATATCGTTATGCGTTATAACGTAATAGTATATAACGTTATACTTCACATAGTGATGCAGTATAACGTTATAGGTTATAACGTAATAGTATATAACGTTGTACGTCACATAGTAATGCATTATGTCGTTATACGTTATAACGTAATACTCCGTAACGTTATACGTTATATAGTGATGCAATATAACGTTATACGTTATAACGTAACAGTATATGACGTTATACGTCGTATAGTGATGCAATATAACGTTGCATGTGATATAGTGATGCAATATAACGTTATACGTTATAACGTAATAGTATATAAGGTTATACTTCATATAGTGATGCAATATAACGTTATGCGTTATGACGTAATAGTATATAAGGTTATACTTCATATAGTGATGCAATATAACGTTATAAGTTATAACGTAATAGTATAAACGTTATGCGTCATACAGTGATGCAATAATACGTTATAAGTCAATAGAGATGCAATATAAAGTTATACGTTATAACGTAATAGTCTATATATTTATACGTCATATAGTGGTGCAATATGTCGTTATGCGTTTTAACGTAATAGTATATAACGTTATACTCCACATAGTGATGTAATATATACTTATACCTTATAACGTAATAGTATAGAACGTTGTACGTCATATAGTGATGCTGTATAACGTTATAGGTTATAACGTAATAGTATATAACGTCACACGATACATAGTAATGCATTATGTCGTTATACGTTATAACGTAATACTCCATAACGTTATACGTGATATAGTGATGCAATATAACGTTATACGTTATACCGTTATAGTATATAGCGTTATACGACATATAGTGATGCAATATAAAGTTATACGTCATATAGTGGTCCGATATGTCGTTATGCGTTATAAAGTAATAGTATATAACGTTATACGTCATATAGTCTTGCAATATAACGTTATACGTCATATAGAGATACAATATAATGTTATACGTTTTAACGTAATATTCTATATCGTTATACGTCAAATAGAGATGCAGTATAACGTTATAGGTTATAGCATAATAGTATATAACGTTATACGTCACATAGTAATGCAATATGTCGCTATACGTTATAACGTAATACTCCATAACATTATACGTGACATAGTGATGCAATATAACGTTATAAGTTATAACGTAATAGTATAAACGTTATACGTCATATAGTGATGCAATATTACGTTGTAAGTGATATAGTCATGCAATATATCATTATACCTTAAAACGCAATAGTATATAACGTTATACGTCATATAGTTATGCAGTATAACGTTATAGGTTATAACGTAATAGTATATAACGTTATACGTCACATAGTAGTGCAATATGTCGCTATACGTTATAACGTAATACTTTATAACATTATACGTTATATAGTGACACAATATAACGTTATACGTTATAACGTAATAGTATATCACGTTATACGTCATATAGAAATGCAATAAAACGTTATATGTTATAACGTAATAGTCTATATCATTATATTCACATAGTGATGCAATATAAAGTTATACGTGATATAGAGATGCAATATAACGGTATACGTTATAAAGTAATAGTATACAACGTTATACTTCACATAGTGATGGAATATATAGTTATTCCTTATAACGTAATAGTATAAAAGGTTATACATCATATTGTGATGCAATATAACGTTATAAGTTGTAGCGTAATGGTATCAACGTTACACGTCATATAGTGATGCAATAATACGTTATACGTCATACAGAGGTGCAATATAACGTTATACGTTATATCGTAATAGTCTATATCGTTATACGTCATATAGTCATGCAATATAAAGTTATACGTTATATAGAGATGCAATATAACGGTATACGTTATAACGTAATAGTATACAACGTTATACTTCATATAGTGATGCAATAATACGTTATCTGTCTCATACAGATGCAATATAACGTTATACGTTATAACGTAATAGTCTATATATTTATAAGTCATATAGTGGTGCAATATATCGTTATGCGTTTTAACGTAATAGTATACAACGTTATACTTCATATAGTGATGCAATAATACGTTATACGTCTTATACAGATGCAATATAACGTAGTACGTTATAACGTAATAGTCTATATATTTATAATTCATATAGTGATGCAATACAACGTTATACGTCATATAGTGATGCAATATAACGTTATACGTTATAACGTAACAGTATATGACGTTATACGTCGTATAGTGATGCAGTATAGCGTTATAGGATATAACGTAATAGTCTATATCGTTATACGTCATATAGTGCTGCAATATAGCGTTATACGTTAAAACGGAATAGTATATAACGTTAGACATCATATAGTGATGCAATATAAAGTTATACGTCATATAGAGATGCAATATAACGGTACACGTTATAACGTAATAGTATACAACGTTATACTTCACATAGTGATGGAATTATATGGTTATACCTTATAACGTAATAGTATAGGAGGTTATACATCATATAGTGATGCAATATAACGTTATAAGTTATAACGTAATAGTATATACCGTCACACGTCACATAGTAATGCATTATGTCGTTATACGTTATAACGTAATAGTATATAAAGTTAGACATCATATAGTGATGCAATACATCGTTATACGCTATAACGTAATAGTATATAACGTTATACGACATATAGAGATGCAATATAGAGTTATACGTCATATAGTGATGCAATATAACGTTATACGTTATAACGTAACAGTATATGACGTTATGCGTGATATAGTGATGCAATATAACGTTGCATGTGATATAGTGATGCCATATAACGTTATGCGTTATAACGTAATAGTATATAAGGTTATACTTCATATAGTGATGCAATATAACGTTATAAGTTATAACGTAATGGTATAAACGTTATACGTCATATAGTGATGCAATATGACGTTATACGTCATATAGAGATGCAATATAACGTTATACGCTATAACTTAATAGTCTATATATTTATACGTCATATAGTGGTGCAATATATCTTTATGCGTTTTAACGTAATTGTATATAACATTATACTCCACATAGTGATGTAATATATACTTATACCTTATAACGTAATAGTATAGAACGTTGTACGTCATATAGTGATGCTGTATAACGTTTTACGTTATAACGTAATAGTCTATATATTTATACGTCATATAGTGTGGCAATATAAAGTTATACGTCATATAGTGGTGCAATATATCGTTATGCGTTATAACGTAATAGCCTATACCGTTATACGTCATATAGTGATGGAATATAACGTTATACGTGATATAGTGCTGCAATATAGCGTTATACGTTAAAACGGAATAGTATATAACGTTAGACATCATATAGTGATGCAATACATCGTTATACGTTATAACGGAATAGTATATAACGTTATATGTCATATAGTGATGCCATATAAAGTGATACGTCATATAGTGGTGCAATATATCGTTATACGTTACAGCGTAATAGTCTATATCGTTATACGTCATATAGAGATGCAATATAACGTTTTACGTTATAACGTAATAGTCTATATATTTATACGTCATATAGTGTGGCAATATAAAGTTATACGTCATATAGTGGTGCAATATATCGTTATGCGTTATAACGTAATAGCCTATACCGTTATACGTCATATAGTGATGGAATATAACGTTATACGTTATATAGTGCTGCAATATAGCGTTATACGTTAAAACGGAATAGTATATAACGTTAGACATCATATAGTGATGCAATACATCGTTATACGTTATAACGGAATAGTATATAACGTTATATGTCATATAGTGATGCCATATAAAGTGATACGTCATATAGTGGTGCAATATATCGTTATACGTTACAGCGTAATAGTCTATATCGTTATACGTCATATAGAGATGCAATATAGCGGTATGCGTTATAACGTAATAGTATACAACGTTATACTTCATATAGTGATGCAATAATACGTTATACGTCTTATACAGATGCAATATAACGTTATACGTTATAACGTAATAGTCTATATATTTATATGTCATATAGTGAGGCGATATAAAGTTATACGTCATATAGTGGTGCAATATATCGTTATGCGTTATAACGTAATAGTATATAACGTTATACTTCACATAGTGATGCAGTATAACGTTATAGGTTATAACGTAATAGTATATAACGTTGTACGTCACATAGTAATGCATTATGTCGTTATACGTTATAACGTAATACTCCGTAACGTTATACGTTATATAGTGATGCAATATAACGTTATACGTTATAACGTAACAGTATATGACGTTATACGTCGTATAGTGATGCAATATAACGTTGCATGTGATATAGTGATGCAATATAACGTTATACGTTATAACGTAATAGTATATAAGGTTATACTTCATATAGTGATGCAATATAACGTTATGCGTTATGACGTAATAGTATATAAGGTTATACTTCATATAGTGATGCAATATAACGTTATAAGTTATAACGTAATAGTATAAACGTTATGCGTCATACAGTGATGCAATAATACGTTATAAGTCAATAGAGATGCAATATAAAGTTATACGTTATAACGTAATAGTCTATATATTTATACGCCATATAGTGGTGCAATATGTCGTTATGCGTTTTAACGTAATAGTATATAACGTTATACTCCACATAGTGATGTAATATATACTTATACCTTATAACGTAATAGTATAGAACGTTGTACGTCATATAGTGATGCTGTATAACGTTATAGGTTATAACGTAATAGTATATAACGTCACACGATACATAGTAATGCATTATGTCGTTATACGTTATAACGTAATACTCCATAACGTTATACGTGATATAGTGATGCAATATAACGTTATACGTTATACCGTTATAGTATATAGCGTTATACGACATATAGTGATGCAATATAAAGTTATACGTCATATAGTGGTCCGATATGTCGTTATGCGTTATAAAGTAATAGTATATAACGTTATACGTCATATAGTCTTGCAATATAACGTTATACGTCATATAGAGATACAATATAATGTTATACGTTTTAACGTAATATTCTATATCGTTATACGTCAAATAGAGATGCAGTATAACGTTATAGGTTATAGCATAATAGTATATAACGTTATACGTCACATAGTAATGCAATATGTCGCTATACGTTATAACGTAATACTCCATAACATTATACGTGACATAGTGATGCAATATAACGTTATAAGTTATAACGTAATAGTATAAACGTTATACGTCATATAGTGATGCAATATTACGTTGTAAGTGATATAGTCATGCAATATATCATTATACCTTAAAACGCAATAGTATATAACGTTATACGTCATATAGTTATGCAGTATAACGTTATAGGTTATAACGTAATAGTATATAACGTTATACGTCACATAGTAGTGCAATATGTCGCTATACGTTATAACGTAATACTTTATAACATTATACGTTATATAGTGATACAATATAACGTTATACGTTATAACGTAATAGTATATCACGTTATACGTCATATAGAAATGCAATAAAACGTTATATGTTATAACGTAATAGTCTATATCATTATATTCACATAGTGATGCAATATAAAGTTATACGTCATATAGAGATGCAATATAACGGTATACGTTATAAAGTAATAGTATACAACGTTATACTTCACATAGTGATGGAATATATAGTTATTCCTTATAACGTAATAGTATAAAAGGTTATACATCATATTGTGATGCAATATAACGTTATAAGTTGTAGCGTAATGGTATCAACGTTACACGTCATATAGTGATGCAATAATACGTTATACGTCATACAGAGGTGCAATATAACGTTATACGTTATATCGTAATAGTCTATATCGTTATACGTCATATAGTCATGCAATATAAAGTTATACGTTATATAGAGATGCAATATAACGGTATACGTTATAACGTAATAGTATACAACGTTATACTTCATATAGTGATGCAATAATACGTTATCTGTCTCATACAGATGCAATATAACGTTATACGTTATAACGTAATAGTCTATATATTTATAAGTCATATAGTGGTGCAATATATCGTTATGCGTTTTAACGTAATAGTATACAACGTTATACTTCATATAGTGATGCAATAATACGTTATACGTCTTATACAGATGCAATATAACGTAGTACGTTATAACGTAATAGTCTATATATTTATAATTCATATAGTGATGCAATACAACGTTATACGTCATATAGAGATGCAATATAACGGTATACGTTATAACGTAACAGTATATGACGTTATACGTCGTATAGTGATGCAATATAACGTTGTATGTGATATAGTGTTGCAATACAACGTTATGCGTTATAACGTAATACTATACAACGTTATACTTCATATAGTGATGCAATAATACGTTATACGTCTTATACAGATGCAATATAACGTAGTACGTTATAACGTAATAGTCTATATATTTATATGTCATATAGTTAGGCGATATAAAGTTATACGTCATATAGTGGTGCAATATATCGTTATGCGTTATAACGTAATAGTATATAACGTTATACGTCACATAGTGATGCAGTATAAAGTTATAGGTTATAACGTAATAGTATATAACGTTGTACGTCACATGGTAATGCATTATGTCGTTATACGTTATAACGTAATACTCTGTAACGTTATACGTGATGTAGTGATGCAATATAACGTTATACGTTATATCGTAACAGTATATGACGTTATACGTCGTATAGTGATGCAATATAACGTTATACGTTATAACTTAATAGTCTATATATTTATACGTCATATAGTGGTGCAATATATCGTTATGCGTTTTAACGTAATAGTATATAACATTATACTCCACATAGTGATGTAATATATACTTATACCTTATAACGTAATAGTATAGAACGTTGTAGGTCATATAGTGATGCAGTATAACGTTATAGGTTATAACGTAATAGTATATAACGTCACACGTCACATAGTAATGCATTATGTCGTTATACGTTATAACGTAATACTCCATAACGTTATACGTGATATAGTGATGCAATATAAAGTTATACGTCATATAGTGATGCAATATAACGTTATACGTTATAACGTAACAGTATATGACGTTATACGTCATACAGTGATGCAATATAATGTTATACGTCATATAGAGATGCAATATAACGTTATACGTTATAACGTAATAGTCTGTATATTTATACGTCATATAGTGAGGCAATTTAAAGTTATACGTCATATAGTGGTGCAATATATCGTTATGCGTTATAACATAATAGTCTATATCGTTATATGTCATATAGAGATGCAATATAACGTTATAAGTGATATAGTGATGCAATATATCGTTATACCTTATAACGTAATAGTATATAACGTTATACTTCATATAGTGATGCAATATAACGTTATAAGTTATAACGTAATAGTATAAACGTTATACGTCATATAGTGATGCAATAATACGTTATACGTCATATAGAGATGCAATATAACGTTTTACGTTATAACGTAATAGTCTATATATTTATACGTCATATAGTGTGGCAATATAAAGTTATACGTCATATAGTGGTGCAATATATCGTTATGCGTTATAACGTAATAGCCTATACCGTTATACGTCATATAGTGATGGAATATAACGTTATACGTGATATAGTGATGCAATATAACGTTATACGTTATAACGTAACAGTATATGACGTTATACGTCGTATAGTGATGCAGTATAGCGTTATAGGATATAACGTAATAGTCTATATCGTTATACGTCATATAGTGCTGCAATATAGCGTTATACGTTAAAACGGAATAGTATATAACGTTAGACATCATATAGTGATGCAATACATCGTTATACGTTATAACGGAATAGTATATAACGTTATATGTCATATAGTGATGCAATATAAAGTGATACGTCATATAGTGGTGCAATATATCGTTATACGTTACAGCGTAATAGTCTATATCGTTATACGTCGTATAGTGATGCAATATAAAGTTATACGTCATATAGAGATGCAATATAACGGTACACGTTATAACGTAATAGTATACAACGTTATACTTCACATAGTGATGGAATTATATGGTTATACCTTATAACGTAATAGTATAAGAGGTTATACATCATATAGTGATGCAATATATCGTTATACGTCATATAGAGATGTAATATAACGTTATAAGTTATATAGTGATGCAATATATCGTTATACCTTATAACGTAATAGTATAAAAGGTTATACATCATATAGTGATGCAATATAACGTTATAAGTTATAACGTAATAGTATAAACGTTATACGTCATATAGAGATGCAATATTAAGGGATACGTTATAACGTAACAGTATATGACGTTATACGTCGTATAGTGATGCAATATAACGTTGTATGTGATATAGTGATACAATATAGCGTTATGCGTTATAACGTAACAGTATATGACGTTATACGTCATATAGTGATGCAATATAACGTTGTAAGTGATATAGTCATGCAATATATCATTATACATTATAACGTAATAGTATATAACGTTATACGTCATATAGTTATGCAGTATAACGTTATCGGTTATAACGTAATAGTATATAACGGTAGACATCATATAGTGATGCAAGACATCGTTATACGTCATAACGTAATTGTATGTAACGTTATACGTGATATAGTGATGCAATATAAAGTTATACGTCATATAGTGGTGCAATGTATCGTTATACGTTATAACGCAATATTATATAACGTTAGACATCATATAGTGATGCAATATATCGTTATACGTCATATAGAGATGTAATATAACGTTATAAGTTATATAGTGATGCAATATATCGTTATACCTTATAACGTAATAGTATAAAAGGTTATACATCATATAGTGATGCAATATAACGTTATAAGTTATAACGTAATAGTATAAACGTTATACGTCATATAGTGATGCAATAATACGTTATACGTCATATAGAGATACAATATAACGTTATAAGTGATATAGTGATGCAATATATCGTTATACCTTATAACGTAATAGTATATAGCGTTATACGTCATATAGTGATGCAGCGTAGCGTTATAGGTTATAACGTAATAGTCTATATCGTTATACGTCATATAGTGATGCAATATAGCGTTATACGTTATAACGTAATAGTATATAACGGTAGACATCATATAGTGATGCAAGACATCGTTATACGTCATAACGTAATTGTATGTAACGTTATACGTGATATAGTGATGCAATATAAAGTTATACGTCATATAGTGGTGCAAAATATCGTTATGCATTATAACCTAAAAGTATATAACGTTATATTTCACATACTGATGGAATATATAGTTATACCTTGTAGCGTAATAGTATATAACGTTATACGTGATATAGTGATGCAGTATAGCGTTATAGGATATAACGTAATAGTCTATATCGTTATACGTCATATAGTGCTGCAATATAGCGTTATTCATTATAACGTAATAGTATATAACGTTATACGTCATATAGTGATGCAATATAACGTTGTAAGTGATATAGTGATGCAATATAACGTTATAAGTTATAACGTAATAGTATCAACGTTATACGTCATATAGTGATTCAATAATACGGTATACGTCATATAGAGATGCAATATAACGTTATACGTTATAACGTAATAGTCTATATCGTTATACGTCGTATAGTGATGCAATATAAAGTTATACGTCATATAGAGATGCAATATAACGGTATACGTTATAAAGTAACAGTATATGACGTTATACGTCGTATAGTGATGCAATATAACGTTGTATGTGATATAGTGTTGCAATACAACGTTATGCGTTATAACGTAATACTATACAACGTTATACTTCATATAGTGATGCAATAATACGTTATACGTCTTATACAGATGCAATAAAACGTAGTACGTTATAACGTAATAGTCTATATATTTATATGTCATATAGTTAGGCGATATAAAGTTATACGTCATATGAGTGGTGCAATATATCGTTATGCGTTATAACGTAATAGTATATAACGTTATACGTCACATAGTGATGCAGTATAAAGTTATAGGTTATAACGTAATAGTATATAACGTTGTACGTCACATAGTAATGCATTATGTCGTTATACGTTATAACGTAATACTCTGTAACGTTATACGTGATGTAGTGATGCAATATAACGTTATACGTTATAACGTAACAGTATATGACGTTATACGTCGTATAGTGATGCAATATAACGTTGCATTTGATATAGTGATGCCATATAACGTTATGCGTTATAACGTAATAGTATATAAGGTTATACTTCATATAGTGATGCAATATAACGTTATAAGTTATAACGTAATGGTATAAACGTTATACGTCATATAGTGATGCAATATGACGTTATACGTCATATAGAGATGCAATATAACGTTATACGTTATAACTTAATAGTCTATATATTTATACGTCATATAGTGGTGCAATATATCGTTATGCGTTTTAACGTAATAGTATATAACATTATACTCCACATAGTGATGTAATATACACTTATACCTTATAACGTAATAGTATAGAACGTTGTAGGTCATATAGTGATGCTGTATAACGTTATAGGTTATAACGTAATAGTATATAACGTCACACGTCACATAGTAATGCATTATGTCGTTATACGTTATAACGTAATACTCCATAACGTTATACGTGATATAGTGATGCAATATAACGTTATACGCGATATAGTGATGCAATATAACGTTATACGTTATAACGTAACAGTATATGACGTTATACGTCATATAGTGATGCAATATAAAGTTAAACGTCATATAGTGATGCAATATAACGTTATACGTTATAACGTAACAGTATATGTCGTTATACGTGATATAGTGATGCAATATAACGTTATACGTTATAACGTAACAGTATATGACGTTATACGTCATATAGTGATGCAATATAAAGTTATACGTCATATAGTGAGGCAATTTAAAGTTATACGTCATATAGTGGTGCAATATATCGTTATGCGTTATAACATAATAGTCTATATCGTTATATGTCATATAGAGATGCAATATAACGTTATAAGTGATATAGTGATGCAATATATCGTTATACCTTATAACGTAATAGTATATAACGTTATACTTCATATAGTGATGCAATATAACGTTATAAGTTATAACGTAATAGTATAAACGTTATACGTCATATAGTGATGCAATAATACGTTATACGTCATATAGTGGTGCAATATATCGTTATGCCTTATAACGTAATAGCCTATACCGTTATACGTCATATAGTGATGGAATATAACGTTATACGTGATATAGTGATGCAATATAACGTTATACGTTATAACGTAACAGTATATGACGTTATACGTCGTATAGTGATGCAGTATAGCGTTATAGGATATAACGTAATAGTCTATATCGTTATACGTCATATAGTGCTGCAATATAGCGTTATACGTTACAACGGAATAGTATATAACGTTAGACATCATATAGTGATGCAATACATCGTTATACGTTATAACGGAATAGTATATAACGTTATATGTCATATAGTGATGCAATATAACGTTATACCTTATAACGTAATAGTATATAACGGTAGACATCATATAGTGATGCAAGACATCGTTATACGTCATAACGTGATTGTATGTAACGTTATACGTGATATAGTGATGCAATATAACGTTATATGTCATATAGAGATGCAATATAACGGTATACGTTATAACGTAACAGTATATGACGTTATACATCGTATAGTGATGCAATATAACGTTGTATGTGATATAGTGATACAATATAACGTTATACGTTATAACGTAACAGTATATGACGTTATTCGTCATATAGTGATGCAATATATCGTTGTAAGTGATATAGTCATGCAATATATCATTATACCTTATAACGTAATAGTATATAATGTTATACGTCATATAGTTATGCAGTATAACGTTATAGGTTTTAACGTAATAGTTTATAACGTTATACGTCACATAGTAGTGCAATATGTCGCTATACGTTATAACGTAATACTTTATAACATTATACGTTATATAGTGATACAATATAACGTTATACGGTATAACCTAATAGTTTAAAACGTTAAACGTCATATAGAGATGCAATATAACGTTATACGTTATAACGTAATAGTATATAACGTTATACGTCATATAGTGATGGAGTATAACGATATAGGTTATAACGTAATAGTCTATATCGTTATACGTCGTATAGTGATGCAATATAAAGTGATACGTCATATAGAGATGCAATATAACGGTATTCGTTATAAAGTAATAGTATACAACGTTATACTTCACATAGTGATGGAATATATAGTTATACCTTATAACGTAATAGTATAAAAGGTTATACATCATATAGTGATGCAATAATAAGTTATACGTCATATAGAGATGCAATATAACGTTATACGTTATAACGTAATAGTCTATCTATTTATACGTCATATAGTGAGGCAATATAAAGTTATACGTCATATAGTGGTGCAATATATCGTTATGCGTTATAACGTAATAGTCTATACCGTTATACGTCATATAGTGATGGAATATAACGTTATACGTGATATAGTGATGCAATATAACGTTATACGTTATAACATAACAGTATGTGACGTTATACGTAGTATAGTGATGCAATATAACGTTGTATGTGATATAGTGATACAATATAAAGTTATGCGTTATAACGTAATAGTGTATAACGTTATACGTCATATAGTGATGCAATATAACGTTGTAAGTGATAAAGTGATGCAATATAACGTTATAAGTTATAACGTAATAGTATCAACGTTATACGTCATATAGTGATTCAATAATACGTTATACGTCATATAGAGATGCAATATAACGTTATACGTTATAGCGTAATAGTCTATATCGTTATACGTCGTATAGTGATGCAATATAAAGTTATACATCATATAGAGATGCAATATAACGGTACATGTTATAAGGTAATAGTATACAACGTTATACTTCACATAGTGATGGAATATATAGTTATACCTTATAACGTAATAGTATAAGAGGTTATACATCATATAGTGATGCAATATAACGTTATGCGTTATAACGTAATAGTATAAACGTTATACGTCATATAGTGATGCAATATAACGTTATAAATTATAACGTAACAGTATAAACGTTATGCGTCATACAGTGATGCAATAATACGTTATAAGTCATATAGAGATGCAATATAACGTTAAACGTTATAACGTAATAGTCTATATATTTATGCGTCATATAGTGAGGCAATATAAAGTTATACGTCATATAGTGGTGCAATATATCGTTATGCGTTTTAGCGTAATAGTATATAAGGTTATACTTCATATATTGATGCAATATAACGTTATAAGTTTTAACGTAATAGTATCAACGTTATAGGTCATATAGTGATTCAATAATACGTTATACGTCATACAGAGATGCAATATAACGTTATACGTTGTAACGTAATAATGTACAACGTTATACTTCATATAGTGATGCAATAATACGTTATACGTCATATAGAGATGCAATATAACGTTATACGTTATAACGTAATTGTCTATATATTCATAAGTCATATGGTGTGGCAATATAATGTTATACGTCATATAGAGATGCAATATAACGGTATACGTTATAACGTAATAGTGTACAACGTTATACTTCATATAGTGATGCAATAATACGTTATACGTCATATAGAGATGCAATATAACGTTATACGTTATAACGTAATTGTCTATATATTTGTAAGTCATATGGTGAGGCAATATAATGTTATACGTCATATAGTGGTGCAATATATCGTTATGCGTTATAACGTAATAGTATATAACGTCAGACGTCACATAGTAATGCACTATGTCGTTATACGTTATATCGTAATACTCCATAACGTTATACGTGATATAGTGATGCAATATAACGTTATACGTGATATAGTGACTCAATGTAACGTTATACGTGATATAGTGATGCAATAAAAAGTTATACGTCATATAGAGATGCAATATATCGTTATGCGTTATAACGTAATAGTCTATACCGTTGTACGTCATATAGTGATGGAATATAACGTTATATGTGATGTAGTGATGCAATATAACGTTATACGTATAACGTAACAGTATATGACGTTATACGTCGTATAGTGATGCTATATAACGTTGTATGTGATATAGTGATACAATATAACGTTATGCGTTATAACGTAATAGTGTATAACGTTATACGTCATATAGTGATGCAATATAACGTTGTAAGTGATAAAGTGATGCAATATAACGTTATAAGTTATAACGTAATAGTATCAACGTTATACGTCATATAGTGATTCAATAATACGTTATACGTCATATAGAGATGCAATATAACGTTATACGTTATAGCGTAATAGTCTATATCGTTATACGTCGTATAGTGATGCAATATAAAGTTATACGTCATATAGAGATGCAATATAACGGTACATGTTATAAGGTAATAGTATACAACGTTATACTTCACATAGTGATGGAATATATAGTTATACCTTATAACGTAATAGTATAAGAGGTTATACATCATATAGTGATGCAATATAACGTTATGCGTTATAACGTAATAGTATATAAGGTTATACTTCATATAGTGATGCAATATAACGTTATAAGTTATAACGTAATAGTATAAACGTTATGCGTCATACAGTGATGCAATAATACGTTATAAGTCATATAGAGATGCAATATAACGTTATACGTTATAACGTATCAGTATATGACGTTATACGTCATATAGTGATGCAATATAAAGTTATACGTCATATAGTGATGCAATATAACGTTATACGTCATATAGAGATGCAATATAACGGTATACGTTGTAACGTAACAGAATATGACGCTATACGTCGTATAGTGATGCTATATAACGTTGTATGTGATATAGTGATACAATATAGCGTTATACGTTATAACGTAACAGTATATGACGTTATTCGTCATATAGTGATGCAATATAACGTTGTAAGTGATATAGTCATGCAATATATCATTATACCTTATAACGTAATAGTATATAACGTTATACGTCATATAGTATGTCATATAATATGCAGTATAACGTTATAGGTTATAACGTAATAGTATATAACGTTATACGTCACGTAGTAGTGCAATATGTCGCTATACGTTATAACGTAATACTTTATAACATTATACGTTATATAGTGATACAATATAACGTTATACGTCATATAGTGGTGCAAAATATCGTTATGCGTTATAACCTAAAAGTATATAACGTTATATTTCACATAGTGATGGAATATATTGTTATACCTTGTAACGTAATAATATATTACATTATACGTCATATAGTGATGCAATATAACGTTGTAAGTGATAAAGTGATGCAATATAACGTTATAAGTTATAACGTAATAGTATCAACGTTATACGTCATATAGAGATGCAATATAACGTTATACGTTATAGCGTAATAGTCTATATCGTTATACGTCGTAATGTGATGCCATATAAAGTTATACGTCATATAGAGATGCAATATAACGGTACACGTTATAACGTAATAGTATACAACGTTATACTTCACATAGTGATGGAATATATAGTTATACCTTATATCGTAATAGTATAAGAGGTTATACATCATATAGTGATGCAATATAACGTTATGCGTTATAACGTAATAGTATATAAGGTTATACATCATATAGTGATGCAATATAACGTTATAAGTTATAACGTAATAGTATAAACGTTATACGTCATATAGTGATGCAATAATACGTTATACGTCATATAGACATGCAATATAACGTTATAAGTGTTATAGTGATGCAATATATCGTTATACCTTATAACGTAATAGTATATAGCGTTATACATCATATAGTGATGCAGCGTAGCGTTATAGGCTATAACGTAATAGTCTATATCGTTATACGTCATATAGTGATGCAATATAGCGTTATACGTTATAACGTAATAGTATATAACGGTAGACATCATATAGTGATGCAAGACATCGTTATACGTCATAACGTAATTGTATGTAACGTTATACGTGATATAGTGATGCAATATAAAGTTATACGTCATATAGTGGTGCAAAATATCGTTATGCGTTATAACCTAAAGGTAGATAACGTTATATTTCACATAGTGATGGAATATATTTATACCTTGTAACGTAATAGTACATAACGTTATACGTGATATAGTGATGCAGTATAGCGTTATAGGATATAACGTAATAGTCTATATCGTTATACGTCATATAGTGCTGCAATATAGCGTTATACGTTATAACGTAATAGCATATAACGTTATACGTCATATAGTGATGCAATATAACGGTGTAAGTGATATAGTGATGCAGTATAACGTTATAAGTTATAACGTAATAGTATCAACGTTATACGTCATATAGTGATTCAATAATACGTTATACGTCATATAGAGATGCAATATAACGTCATACGTTATAACGTAATAGTCTATATCGTTATACGTCGTATAGTGATGCAATATAAAGTTATACGTCATATAGAGATGCAATATATCGTTATGCGTTATAACGTAATAGTCTATACCGTTGTACGTCATATAGTGATGGAATATAACGTTATACGTGATGTAGTGATGCAATATAACGTTATACGTATAACGTAACAGTATATGACGTTATACGTCGTATAGTGATGCTATATAACGTTGTATGTGATATAGTGATACAATATAACGTTATGCGTTATAACGTAATAGTGTATAACGTTATACGTCATATAGTGATGCAATATAACGTTGTAAGTGATATAGTGATGCAATATAATTTTATAACTTATAACGTAATAGTGTAAACGTCATACGTCATATAGTGATTCAATAATACGCTATACGTCATATAGAGATGCAATATAACGTTATACGTTATAACGTAATAGTCTATATCGATATACGTCGTATAGTGATGCAATATAAAGTTATACGTCATATAGAGATGCATTATAACGGTATACGTTATAACGTAATAATATACAACGTTATACTTCACATAGTGATGGAATATATAGTTATACCTTATAACGTAATAGTATATAAGGTTATACATCATATAGTGATGCAATATATCGTTAGACCATATAACGTAATAGTATATAACGTTGTATGTCATATAGTGATGCTGTAGAACGTTATAGGTTATAACGTAATAGTATATAACGTCACACGACACATAGTAATGCATTATGTCGATATACGTTATAACGTAATACTCCATAACGTTATACGTGATATAGTGATGCAATATAAAGTTATACGTCATATAGTCCTGCAATATAGCGTTATACGTTAAAACGTAATAGTATATAACGTTAGACATCATATAGTGATGCAATATAACGTTATAAGTTATAACGTAATAGTATAAATGTTATGCGTCATACAGTGATGCAATAATACGTTATAAGTCATATAGAGGTGCAATATAACGTTATACGTTATAACGTAATAGTCTATATATTTATACGTCATATAGTGGTGCAATATATCGTTATGCGTTTTAACGTAATAGTATATAACGTTATACTCCACATAGTGATGTAATATATACTTATACCTTATAACGTAATAGTATAGAACGTTGTACGTCATATAGTGATGCTGTATAACGTTATAGGTTATAACGTAACAGTATATGACGTTATACGTCATATAGTGATGCAATATAACGTTATACGTTAAAACGTAACAGCATATGACGTTATACGTGATATAGTGAAGCAATATAACGTTATACGTCATATAGAGATGCAATATAACGGTATACGTTATAACGTAACAGTATATGACGTTATACGTCGTATAGTGATGCAATATACCGTTGTTTGTGATATAGTGTTGCAATACAACGTTATGCGTTATAACGTAATAGTATATAAGGTTATACTTCATATAGTGATGCAATATAACGTTATAAGTTTTAACGTAATAGTATCAACGTTATACGTCATATAGTGATGCAATAATACGTTATACGTCATACAGAGGTGCAATATAACGTTATACGTTATATCGTAATAGTCTATATCGTTATACGTCATATAGTGATGCAATATAAAGTTATACGTCATATAGTGATGCAATATAACGGTATACGTCATATAGTGATGCAATATAACGTTATAAGATATAACGTTACAGTATATGACGTTATACGTGATATAGCGATGCAATATAACGTTATACGTTATAACGTAACAGTATATGACGTTATACGTCATATAGTGATGCAATATAATGTTATACGTCATATAGAGATGCAATATAACGTTATACGTTATAACGTACTAGTCTGTATATTTATACGTCATATAGTGGGGCAATATAATGTTATACGTCATATAGTGGTGCAATATATCGTTATGCGTTATAACGTAATAGTCTATATCGTTATACGTCATATAGAGATGCAATATAACGTTATAAGTGATATAGTGATGCAATATATCGTTATACCTTATAACGTAATAGTATATAACGTTATACTTCATATAGTGATGCAATATAACGTTATAAGTTATAACGTAATAGTATAAACGTTATACGTCATATAGTGATGCAATATAACGTTATAAATTATAACGTAACAGTATAAACGTTATGCGTCATACAGTGATGCAATAATACGTTATAAGTCATATAGAGTTGCAATATAACGTTAAACGTTATAACGTAATAGTCTATATATTTATGCGTCATATAGTGAGGCAATATAAAGTTATACGTCATATAGTGGTGCAATATATCGTTATGCGTTTTAGCGTAATAGTATATAAGGTTATACTTCATATATTGATGCAATATAACGTTATAAGTTTTAACGTAATAGTATCAACGTTATAGGTCATATAGTGATTCAAAAATACGTTATTCGTCATACAGAGATGCAATATAACGTTATACGTTGTAACGTAATAGTGTACAACGTTATACTTCATATAGTGATGCAATAATACGTTATACGTCATATAGAGATGCAATATAACGTTATACGTTATAACGTAATTGTCTATATATTCATAAGTCATATGGTGTGGCAATATAATGTTATACGTCATATAGAGATGCAATATAACGGTATACGTTATAACGTAATAGTGTACAACGTTATACTTCATATAGTGATGCAATAATACGTTATACGTCATATAGAGATGCAATATAACGTTATACGTTATAACGTAATTGTCTATATATTTGTAAGTCATATGGTGAGGCAATATAATGTTATACGTCATATAGTGGTGCAATATATCGTTATGCGTTATAACGTAATAGTATATAACGTCAGACGTCACGTAGTAATGCACTATGTCGTTATACGTTATATCGTAATACTCCATAACGTTATACGTGATATAGTGATGCAATATAACGTTATACGTGATATAGTGACTCAATGTAACGTTATACGTGATATAGTGATGCAATATAACGTTATACGTTATAACGTAACAGTTTATGACTTTATACGGCGTATATTGATGCAATAGAACGTTGTATGTGATATAGTGATGCAATATAACGTTATGCGTTATAACATAATAGTATATAAGGTTATTCTTCATATAGTGATGCAATATAACGTTATGCGTTATAACGTAATAGTATATAAGGTTATACTTCATATAGTGATGCATTATAACGTTATAAGTTATAACGTAATAGTATAAACGTTATGCTTCATAACGTGATGCAATAATACGTTATACGTCATACAGAGATGCAATATAACGTTATACGTTATAACGTAATAGTATAAACGTTATGCGTCATATAGTGATGCAATATAACGTTATAAATTATAACGTAACAGTATAAACGTTATGCGTCATACAGTGATGCAATAATACGTTATAAGTCATATAGAGATGCAATATAACGTTAAACGTTATAACGTAATAGTCTATATATTTATGCGTCATATAGTGAGGCAATATAAAGTTATACGTCATATAGTGGTGCAATATATCGTTATGCGTTTTAGCGTAATAGTATATAAGGTTATACTTCATATATTGATGCAATATAACGTTATAAGTTTTAACGTAATAGTATCAACGTTATAGGTCATATAGTGATTCAATAATACGTTATACGTCATACAGAGATGCAATATAACGTTATACGTTGTAACGTAATAGTGTACAACGTTATACTTCATATAGTGATGCAATAATACGTTATACGTCATATAGAGATGCAATATAACGTTATACGTTATAACGTAATTGTCTATATATTCATAAGTCATATGGTGTGGCAATATAATGTTATACGTCATATAGAGATGCAATATAACGGTATACGTTATAACGTAATAGTGTACAACGTTATACTTCAGATAGTGATGCAATAATACGTTATACGTCATATAGAGATGCAATATAACGTTATACGTTATAACGTAATTGTCTATATATTTATAATTCATATGGTGAGGCAATATAATGTTATACGTCATATAGTGGTGCAATATATCGTTATGCGTTATAACGTAATAGTATATAACGTCAGACGTCACATAGTAATGCACTATGTCGTTATACGTTATATCGTAATACTCCATAACGTTATACGTGATATAGTGATGCAATATAACGTTATACGTGATATAGTGACTCAATGTAACGTTATACGTGATATAGTGATGCAATATAACGTTATACGTTATAACGTAACAGTTTATGACTTTATACGGCGTATATTGATGCAATATAACGTTGTATGTGATATAGTGATGCAATATAACGTTATGCGTTATAACGTAATAGTATATAAGGTTATACTTCATATAGTGATGCAATATAACGTTATGCGTTATAACGTAATAGTATATAAGGTTATACTTCATATAGTGATGCATTATAACGTTATAAGTTATAACGTAATAGTATAAACGTTATGCTTCATAACGTGATGCAATAATACGTTATAAGTCATATAGAGATGCAATATAACGTTATACGTTATAACGTAATAGTCTATATATTTATACGTCATATAATGGTGCAATATATCGTTATGCGTTTTAACGTAATACTATATAACGTTATACTCCACATAGTGATGTAATATATACTTATACCTTATAACGTAATAATATAGAACGTTGTACGTCATATAGTGATGCAATATAAAGTGATACGTCATAAAGTGGTGCATTATATCGTTATACGTTATAACGTAATAGTATATAACGTTATACGTCATATAGTGATGCAATATAAGGTTGTAAATGATATAGTGATGCAATATAACGTTATGCGTTATAACGTAATAGTATATAAGGTTATACTTCATATATTGATGCAATATAACGTTATAAGTTTTAACGTAATAGTATCAACGTTATACGTCATATAGTGATTCAATAATACGTTATACGTCATACAGAGATGCAATATAACGTTATACGTTATAACGTAATAGTATATAAGGTTATACTTCATATAGTGATGCAATATAACGTTATAAGTTATAACGTAATAGTATAAACGTTATGCTTCATACAGTGATGCAAGAATACGTTATAAGTCATATAGGGATGCAATATAACGTTATACGTTATAACGTAATAGTCTATATATTTATACGTCATATAGTGGTGCAATATATCGTTATGCGTTTTAAAGTAATAGTATATAACGTTATACTCCACATAGTGATGTAATATATACTTATACCTTATAACGTAATAGTATAGAACGTTGTACGTCATATAGTGATGCAATATAAAGTGATACGTCATAAAGTGGTGCATTATATCGTTATACGTTATAACGTAATAGTATATAACGTTATACGTCATATAGTGATGCAATATAAGGTTGTAAATGATATAGTGATGCAATATAACGTTATAAGTAATATCGTAATAGTATCAACGTTATACGTCATATAGTGATTCAATAATACGTTATACGACATATAGAGATGCAATATAATGTTATACGTTATAGCGTAATAGTCTATATCGTTATACGTCGTATAGAGATGCAATATAAAGTTATACGTCATATAGAGATGCAATATAACGTTATAAGTTTTAACGTAATAGAATCAACGTTATACGTCATATAGTGATGCAATAATACGTTATACGTCATGCAGAGGTGCAATATAACGTTATACGTTATATCGTAATAGTCTATATCGTTATACGTCATATAGTGATGCAATGTAAAGTTATACGTCATATAGAGATGCAATATAACTCTATACGTTATAACGTAATAGTATACAACGTTATACTTCATATAGTGATGCAATAATAAGTTATACGTCTTATACAGATGCAATATAACGTTATACGTTATAACGTAATAGTCTATGTATTTATAAGTCATATAGTGAGGCGATATAAAGTTATACGTCATATAGTGGTGCAATATATTGTTATGCGTTATAACGTATTTGTATATAACGTTATACTTCACATAGTGATGCAGTATAGCGTTATAGGTTATAACGTAATAGTATATAACGTTGTACGTCACATAGTAATGCATTATGGCGTTATACGTTATAACGTAATACTCCGTAACGTTATACGTGATATAGTGATGCAATATAACGTTATACGTTATAACGTAACAGTATATGACGTTATACGTCGTATAGTGATGCAATATAACGTTTTATGTGATATAGTGATGCAATATAACGTTATGCGTTATAACGTAATAGTATATAGGGTTATATTTCATATAGTGATGCAATAAAACGTTATAAGTTATAACGTAATAGTATAAACGTTATACGTCATATAGTGATGTAATATGACGTTATACGTCATATAGTGATGCAATATAACGTTGTAAGTGATATACTGATGCAATATAACGTTATGCGTTATAACGTAATAGTATATAAGGTTATACTTCATATAGTGATGCAATATAACGTTATACGTTATAACGTAATAGTCTATATCGTTATACGTCTTATAGTGATGCAATATAAAGCTATACGTCATATAGAGATGCAATATAACGTTATACGTTATAACGTAGTAGTCTATATATTTATAAGTGATATAGTGAGGCGATATAAAGTTATACGTCATATAGTGGTGCAATATATCGTTATGCGTTATAACGTAATAGTATACAACGTTATACTTCACAGTGTGATGCAGTATAACGTTATAGGTTATAACGTAATAGTATATAACGTTGTACGTCACATAGTAATGCATTATGGCGTTATACGTTATAACGTAATACTCCGTAACGTTGTACGTGATATAGTGATGCAATATAAAGTTATAAGTCATATAGAGGTGCAAAATATCGTTATGCGTTATAACCTAAAATTATATAACGTTATATTTCACATAGTGATGGAATATATAGTTATACCTTGTAACGTAATAATATATAACGTTATACGTCATATAGTGATGCAGTATAGCGTTATAGGATATATCGTAATAGTCTCTATCGTTATACGTCATATAGTGCTGCAATATAGCGTTATACGTTGAAACGTAATAGTATATAACGTTAGACATCATATAGTGATGCAACACATCGTTATACGCTATAACGTAACAGTATATGACGTTATACGTCTTATAGTGATACAATATAACGTGGTATGTGATATAGTGATGCAATATAACGTTATGCGTTTTAACGTAATAGTATAAACGTTATACGTGATATAGTGATGCAATATAACGTTATACGGGATATAGTGATGCAATATAACGTTATACGTTGTAACGTAACAGTATATGACGTTATACGTCTTATAGTGATGCAATATAACGTTGTATGTGATATAGTGATGCAATATAACGTTATGCGTTATAACGTAATAGTATATAAGGTTATACGTCGTATAGTGATGCAATGTAAAGCTATACGTCATATAGAGATGCAATATAACGGTATACGTTATAACGTAATAGTATATAAGGTTATACTTCATATATTGATGCAATATAACGTTATAAGTTTTAACGTAATAGTATCAACGTTATACGTCATATAGTGATTCAATAATACGTTATACGTCATACAGAGATGCAATATAACGTTATGCGTTATAACGTAATAGTATATAAGGTTATACTTCATATAGTGATGCAATATAACGTTATAAGTTTTAACGTAATAGTATCAACGTTATACGTCATATAGTGATGCAATAATACGTTATACGTCATACAGAGGTGCAATATAACGTTATACGTCATATCGTAATAGTCTATATCGTTATACGTCATATAGTGATGCAATATAAAGTTATACGACATATAGAGATGCAATATAACGGTATACGTTATAACGTAATAGTATACAACGTTATACCTCATATAGTGATGCAATAATACGTTATACGTCTTATACATATGCAATATAACGTTATACGTTATAACGTAATAGTATAAACGTTATGCGTCATAAAGTGATGCAATAATACGCTATAAGTCATATAGAGATGCAATATAACGGTATACGTTATAACGTAATAGTATCAACGTTATACGTCATATAGTGATTCAATAATACGTTATAGGTCATATAGAGATGCAATATAACGTTATACGTTATAACGTAATAGTCTATATCGTTCTACGTCGTATAGTGTGGCAATATAAAGTTAAACGTCATATAGAGATGCAATATAACGGTATACGTTATAACGTAATAGTATACAACGTTATACTTCACATAGTGATGGAATATATAGTTATAACTTATAACGTAATAGTATATAAGGTTATACATCATATAGTGATGCAATATATCGTTATACCTTATAACGTAATAGTATATAACGTTGTATGTCATATAGTGATGCTGTATAACGTTATAGGTTATAACGTAATAGTATATAATGTCAGACGTCACATAGTAATGCATTATGTCGCTATACGTTATAACGTAATACTCCATAACGTTATACGTGATATAGTGGTGCAATATAAAGTTATACGTCATATACAGGTGCAAAATATCGTTATGCGTTATAACCTAAAATTATATAACGTTATATTTCACATAGTGATGGAATATATAGTTATACCTTGTAACGTAATAATATATAACGTTATACGTCATATAGTGATGCAGTATAGCGTTATAGGATATAACGTAATAGTCTATATCGTTATACGTCATATAGTGCTGCAATATAGCGTTATACGTTAAAACGTAATAGTATATAACGTTAGACATCATATAGTGATGCAACACATCGTTATACGTTGTAACGTAATAGTATATAAAGTTATACGTCATATAGTGATGAAATATAAAGTGATACGTCATATAGTGATTCAATAATATGTTGTACGTCATATAGAGATGCAATATAACGTTATACGTTATAGCGTAATAGTCTATATCGTTATACGACGTATAGTGATGCAATATAAAGTTATACGTCATATAGAGCTGCAATACAACGTTATAAGTTTTAACGTATTAATATCAACGTTATACGTCATATAGTGATGCAATAATACGTTATACGTCATATAGAGATGCAATATAACGGTATACGTTCTAACGTAATAGTATACAACGTTATACTTCATATAGTGATGCAATAATATGTTATACGTCCTATACAGATGCAATATAACGTTATACGTTATATCGTAATCGTCTATATATTTATATGTCATATAGTGCGGCGATATAAAGTTATACTTCATATAGTGGTGCAATATATCGTTATGCGTTATAACGTAATAGTATATATCGTTCTACTTCACATAGTGATGCAGTATAACGTTATAGGTTATAACGTAATAGTATATAGCGTTGTACGTCACATAGTAATGCATTATGTCGTTATACGTTATAACGTAATAGTCCGTTACGTTATACGTGATATAGTGATGCAATATAACGTTATACGTTATAGCGTAACAGTATATGACGCTATACGTCGTATAGTGATACAATATAACGTTGTATGTGATATAGTGATGCAATATAACGTTATGCGTTATAACGTAATAGTATATAAGGTTATACATCATATAGTGATGCAATATAACGTTATAAGTTATAACGTAATAGTATAATCGTTATACGTCATATAGTGATGCAATATGACGTTATACGCCATATAGTGATGCAATATAACGTTATGCGTTTTAACGTAATAGTATAAACGTTATACGTGATATAGTGATGCAATATAACGTTATACGGGATATAGTGAAGCAATATAACGTTATACGTTATAACGTAACAGTATATGACGTTATACGTCTTATAGTGATGCAATATAACGTTGTATGTGATATAGTGATGCAATATAACGTTATGCGTTATAACGTAATAGTATATAAGGTTATACGTCGTATAGTGATGCAATGTAAAGCTATACGTCATATAGAGATGCAATATAACGGTATACGTTATAACGTAATAGTATACAACGTTATACTTCGTAGAGTGATGCAATAATACGTTGTAAGTGATATAGTCATGCAATATATCATTATACCTTATAACGTAATAGTATATAACGTTATACGTCATATAGTTATGCAGTATAACGATATAGTTTATAACGTAATAGTATATAACGTTATACGTCACATAGTAGTGCAATATGTCGCTATACGTTATAACGTAATAGTCTATATCATTATACTTCACATAGTGATGGAATATATCGTTATACGTCATATAGTGGTGCAATATATCGTTATGCGTTTTAAC
This sequence comes from Bombus affinis, assembly GCF_024516045.1. Classification (NCBI taxonomy): domain Eukaryota; kingdom Metazoa; phylum Arthropoda; class Insecta; order Hymenoptera; family Apidae; genus Bombus; species Bombus affinis. Next base: position 40,735 of record NW_026109273.1, read on the forward strand.
GTAATAGTGTATAACGTTATACTCCACATAGTTATGCAGTATAACGTTATAGGTTTTAACGTAATAGTATGTAACATCACACGTCACATAGTAATGCACTACGTCGTTATACGTTATATCGTAATACTCCATAACGTTATAAGTGATATAGTGCTGCAATATAACGTTATACGTTATGAAGTAATAGTATAAACGTTATACGTCATATAGTGATATAATAATACGTTATACGTCATATAGAGATGCAATATAACGTTATAAGTGATATAGTGATGCAATATATCGTTATACCTTATAACGTAATAGTATATAACGTTATACTTCATATAGTGATGCAATATAACGTTATAAGTTATAACGTAATAGTATAAACGTTATACGTCATATAGTCATGCAATATAACGTTATAAATTATAACGTAACAGTATAAACGTTATGCGTCATACAGTGATGCAATAATACGTTATAAGTCATATAGAGATGCAATATAAGGTTAAACGTTATAACGTAATAGTCTATATATTTATACGTCATATAGTGAGGCAATATAAAGTTATACGTCATATAGTGGTGCAATATATCGTTATGCGTTTTAGCGTAATTGTATATAAGGTTATACTTCATATATTGATGCAATATAACGTTATAAGTTTTAACGTAATAGTATCAACGTTATACGTCATATAGTGATTCAATAATACGTTATACGTCATACAGAGATGCAATATAACGTTATACGTTGTAACGTAATAGTGTACAACGTTATACTTCATATAGTGATGCAATAATACGTTATACGTCATATAGAGATGCAATATAACGTTATGCGTTATAACGTAATAGTATATAAGGTTATACTACATATAGTGATGCAATATAACGTTATAAGTTTTAACGTAATAGTATCAACGTTATACGTAATATAGTGATGAAATAATACGTTATACGTCTTATACAGATGCAATATAACATTATACGTTATAACGTAATAGTATCAACGTTATACGTCATATAGTGATTCATTAATACGTTATACGTCATATAGAGATGCAATATAACGTTATACGTTATAACGTAATAGTCTATATCGTTATACGTCGTATAGTGATGCAGTATAACGATATAGTTTATAAGGTAATAGTATATAACGTTATACGTCACATAGTAGTGCAATATGTCGCTATACGTTATAACGTAATACTTTATAACATTATACGTTATATAGTGATACAATATAACGTTATACGTTATAACGTAATAGTATATAACGTTACACGTCATATAGAGATGCAATATAACGGTATACGTTGTAACGTAATAATATACAACGTTATACTTCGTACAGTGATGCAATAATACGTTGTAAGTGATATAGTCATGCAATATATCATTATACCTTATAACGTAATAGTATATAACGTTATACGTCATATAGTTATGCAGTATAACGATATAGTTTATAAGGTAATAGTATATAACGTTATACGTCACATAGTAGTGCAATATGTCGCTATACGTTATAACGTAATACTTTATAACATTATACGTTATATAGTGATACAATATAACGTTATACGTTATAACGTAATAGTATATAACGTTACACGTCATATAGAGATGCAATATAACGTTATACGTTATAACGTAATAGTCTATACCATTATACTTCACATAGTGATGGAATATATCGTTATACGTCATATAGTGGTGCAATATAAAGCTATACGTCATATAGAGATGCAATATAACGGTATACGTTATAACGTAATAGTATACAACGTTATACTTCATAGAGTGATGCAATAATACGTTATACGTCTTATACAGATGCAATATAACGTTATTCGTTATAACGTAATAGTCTATATATTTATACGTCATATAGTGCGGTAATATAAAGTTATACGTCATATAGTGGTGCAATATATCGTTATGCGTTTTTAACGTAATAGTGTATAACGTTATACTCCACATAGTTATGCAGTATAACGTTATAGGCTTTAACGTAATAGTATGTAACGTCACACGTCACATAGTAATGCACTACGTCGTTATACGTTATATCGTAATTACTCCATAACGTTATAAGTGATATGGTGATGCAATATAACGTTATAAGTTTTAACGTAATAGTATCAACGTTATACGTCATATAGTGATGCAATAATACGTTATACGTCATACAGAGGTGCAATATAACGTTATACGTTATATCGTAATAATCTATATCGTTATACGTCATATAGTGATGCAATATAAAGTTATACGTCATATAGTGATGCAATATAACGTTATACGTTATAACGTAACAGTATATGACGTTATACGTGATATAGTGATGCAATATAACGTTATACGTTATAACGTAACAGTATATGACGTTATACGTCATATAGTGATGCAATATAATGTTATACGTCATATAGAGATGCAATATAACGTTATACGTTATAACGTAATAGTCTGTATATTTATACGTCATATAGTGAGGCAATATAAAGTTATACGTCATATAGTGGTGCAATATATCGTTATGCGTTATAACGTAATAGACTATATCGTTATACGTCATATAGAGATGCAATATAACGTTGTAAGTAATATAGTGATGCAATATATCGTTATACCTTATATCGTAATAGTATATAACGTTATACTTCATATAGTGATGCAATATAACGTTATAAGTTATAACGTAATAGTATAAACGTTATACGTCATATAGTGATGCAATAATACGTTATATGTCATATAGAGATGCAATATAACGTTATACGTTATAACGTAATAGTCTATATATTTATACGTCATATAGTGAGGCAATATAAAGTTATACGTCATATAGTGGTGCAATATATCGTTATGCGTTATAACGTAATAGTCTATACCGTTGTACGTCATATAGTGATGGAATATAACGTTATACGTGATATAGTGATGCAATATAACGTTATACGTTATAACGTAACAGTATATGACGTTATACGTCGTATAGTGATGCTATATAACGTTGTATGTGATATAGGTGATACAATATAACGTTATGCGTTATAACGTAATAGTGAATAACGTTATACGTCATATAGTGATGCAATATAACGTTGTAAGTGATATAGTGATGCAATATAATTTTATAAGTTATAACGTAATAGTGTAAACGTTATACGTCATATAGTGATTCAATAATACGCTATACGTCATATAGAGATGCAATATAACGTTATACGTTATAACGTAATAATATATATCGTTATACGTCGTATAGTGATGCAATATAAAGTTATACGTCATATAGAGATGCAATATAACAGTATACGTTATAACGTAATAATATTCAACGTTATACTTCACATAGTGATGGAATATATTGTTATACCTTATAACGTAATAGTATATAAGGTTATACATCATATAGTGATGGAATATATCGTTAGACCATATAACGTAATAGTATATAACGTTGTATGTCATATAGTGATGCTGTAGAACGTTATAGGTTATAACGTAATAGTATATAACGTCACACGACACATAGTAATGCATTATGTCGATATACGTTATAACGTAATACTCCATAACGTTATACGTGATATAGTGATGCAATATAACGTTATACGTTATATAGTGATACAATATAACGTTATACGTTATAACGTAATAGTAATATAACGTTAAACGTCATATAGAGATGCAATATAACGTTATACGTTATAACGTAATAGTCTATACCATTATACTTCACATAGTGATGGAATATATCGTTATACGTCATATAGTGGTGCAATATAAAGCTATACGTCATATAGAGATGCAATATAACGGTATACGTTATAACGTAATAGTATACAACGTTATACTTCATAGAGTGATGCAATAATACGTTATACGTCTTATACAGATGCAATATAACGTTATTCGTTATAACGTAATAGTCTATATATTTATACGTCATATAGTGCGGTAATATAAAGTTATACGTCATATAGTGGTGCAATATATCGTTATACGTTTTAACGTAATAGTGTATAACGTTATACTCCACATAGTTATGCAGTATAACGTTATAGGCTTTAACGTAATAGTATGTAACGTCACACGTCACATAGTAATGCACTACGTCGTTATACGTTATATCGTAATACTCCATAACGTTATAAGTGATATGGTGATGCAATATAACGTTATAAGTTTTAACGTAATAGTATCAACGTTATACGTCATATAGTGATGCAATAATACGTTATACGTCATACAGAGGTGCAATATAACGTTATACGTTATATCGTAATAATCTATATCGTTATACGTCATATAGTGATGCAATATAAAGTTATACGTCATATAGTGATGCAATATAACGTTATACGTTATAACGTAACAGTATATGACGTTATACGTGATATAGTGATGCAATATAACGTTATACGTTATAACGTAACAGTATATGACGTTATACGTCATATAGTGATGCAATATAATGTTATACGTCATATAGAGATGCAATATAACGTTATACGTTATAACGTAATAGTCTGTATATTTATACGTCATATAGTGAGGCAATATAAAGTTATACGTCATATAGTGGTGCAATATATCGTTATGCGTTATAACGTAATAGACTATATCGTTATACGTCATATAGAGATGCAATATAACGTTGTAAGTAATATAGTGATGCAATATATCGTTATACCTTATATCGTAATAGTATATAACGTTATACTTCATATAGTGATGCAATATAACGTTATAAGTTATAACGTAATAGTATAAACGTTATACGTCATATAGTGATGCAATAATACGTTATACGTCATATAGAGATGCAATATAACGTTATACGTTATAACGTAATAGTCTATATATTTATACGTCATATAGTGAGGCAATATAAAGTTATACGTCATATAGTGGTGCAATATATCGTTATGCGTTATAACGTAATAGTCTATACCGTTGTACGTCATATAGTGATGGAATATAACGTTATACGTGATATAGTGATGCAATATAACGTTATACGTTATAACGTAACAGTATATGACGTTATACGTCGTATAGTGATGCTATATAACGTTGTATGTGATATAGTGATACAATATAACGTTATGCGTTATAACGTAATAGTGAATAACGTTATACGTCATATAGTGATGCAATATAACGTTGTAAGTGATATAGTGATGCAATATAATTTTATAAGTTATAACGTAATAGTGTAAACGTTATACGTCATATAGTGATTCAATAATACGCTATACGTCATATAGAGATGCAATATAACGTTATACGTTATAACGTAATAATATATATCGTTATACGTCGTATAGTGATGCAATATAAAGTTATACGTCATATAGAGATGCAATATAACAGTATACGTTATAACGTAATAATATTCAACGTTATACTTCACATAGTGATGGAATATATTGTTATACCTTATAACGTAATAGTATATAAGGTTATACATCATATAGTGATGGAATATATCGTTAGACCATATAACGTAATAGTATATAACGTTGTATGTCATATAGTGATGCTGTAGAACGTTATAGGTTATAACGTAATAGTATATAACGTCACACGACACATAGTAATGCATTATGTCGATATACGTTATAACGTAATACTCCATAACGTTATACGTGATATAGTGATGCAATATAACGTTATACGTGATATAGTGATGCAATATAACGTTATACGTTATAACGTAACAGTATATGACGTTATACGTCATATAGTGATGCAATATAAAGTTATACATCATATAGTGATGCAATATAACGTTATAAGTTATAACGTAACAGTATATGACGTTATACGTGATATAGCGATGCAATATAACGTTATTCGTTATAACGTAACAGTGTATGACGTTATACGTCATATAGTGATGCAATATAATGTTATACGTCATATAGAGATGCAATATAACGTTATACGTTATAACGTACTAGTCTGTATATTTATGCGTCATATAGTGGGGCAATATAAAGTTATACGTCATATAGTGGTGCAATATATCGTTATGCGTTATAACGTAATAGTCTATATCGTTATACGTCATATAGAGATGCAATATAACGTTATAAGTGATATAGTGATGCAATATATCGTTATACCTTATAACGTAATAGTATATAACATTATACTTCATATAGTGATGCAATATAACGTTATAAGTTATAACGTAATAGTATAAACGTTATACGTCATATAGTGATGCAATATAACGTTATAAATTATAACGTAACAGTATAAACGTTATGCGTCATACAGTGATGCAATAATACGTTATAAGTCATATAGAGATGCAATATAACGTTAAACGTTATAACGTAATAGTCTATATATTTATACGTCATATAGTGAGGCAATATAAAGTTATACGTCATATAGTGGTGCAATATATCGTTATGCGTTTTAGCGTAATAGTATATAAGGTTATACTTCATATATTGATGCAATATAACGTTATAAGTTTTAACGTAATAGTATCAACGTTATACGTCATATAGTGATTCAATAATACGTTATACGTCATACAGAGATGCAATATAACGTTATACGTTGTAACGTAATAGTGTACAACGTTATACTTCATATAGTGATGCAATAATACGTTATACGTCATATAGAGATGCAATATAACGTTATACGTTATAACGTAATTGTCTATATATTCATAAGTCATATGGTGAGGCAATATAATGTTATACGTCATATAGTGGTGCAATATAAAGTTATAAGTCATATAGTGGTGCAATATATCGTTATACGTTATAACGTAATAGCCTATATCGTTATACGTCATATAGTGGTGCAATATAGCGTTATACGTTATAACGTAGCAGTATATGACGTTATACGTCGTATAGTGATGCAATATAGCGTTATACGTTATAACGTAATTGTCTATATCGCTATACGTCATATAGTGATGCAATATAACGTTATAAGTTATAACGTAATAGTATAAACGTTATGCTTCATACAGTGATGCAATAATACGATATAAGTCATATAGAGATGCAATATAACGTTATACGTTATAACGTAATAGTCTATATATTTATACGTCATATAGTGGTGCAATATATCGTTATGCGTTTTAACGTAATAGTATATAACGTTATACTCCACATAGTGATGTAATATATACTTATACCTTATAACGTAATAGTATAGAACGTTGTACGTCATATAGTGATGCAATATAAGGTTGTAAATGATATAGTGATGCAATATAGCGTTATAAGTAATAACGTAATAGTATCAACGTTATACGTCATATAGTGACTCAATAATACGTTATACGTCATATAGAGATGCAATATAACGTTATACGTTATAGCGTAATAGTCTATATCGTTATACGTCGTATAGAGATGCAATATAAAGTTATACGTCATATAGAGATGCAATATAACGTTATAAGTTTTAACGTAATAGTATCAACGTTATACGTCATATAGTGATGCAATAATACGTTATACGTCATGCAGAGGTGCAATATAACGTTATACGTTATATCGTAATAGTCTATATCGTTATACGTCATATAGTGATGCAATAATACGTTATACGTCTTATACAGATGCAATATAACGTTATACGTTATCACGTAATAGTCTATGTATTTATAAGTCATATAGTGAGGCGATATAAAGTTATACGTCATATAGTGGTGCAATATATTGTTATGCGTTATAACGTATTAGTATATAACGTTATACTTCACATAGTGATGCAGTATAACGTTATAGGTTATAACGTAATAGTATATAACGTTGCACGTCACATAGTAATGCATTATGGCGTTATACGTCATAACGTAATACTCCGTAACGTTATACGTGATATAGTGATGCAATATAACGTTATACGTTATAACGTAACAGTATATGACGTTATACGTCGTATAGTGATGCAATATAACGTTGTATGTGATATAGTGATGCAATATAACGTTATGCGTTATAACGTAATAGTATATAAGGTTATATTTCATATAGTGATGCAATATGTCGCTATACGTTGTAACGTAATACTCCATAACGTAATACGTGATATAGTGATGCAATATAACGTTATACGTTATAACGCAATAGTCTATATCGTTATACGTCATATAGTGATGTAATATGACGTTATACGTCATATAGTGATGCAATATAACGTTGTAAGTGATATACTGATGTAATATAACGTTATGCGTTATAACGTAATAGTATATAAGGTTATACTTCATATAGTGATGCAATATAACGTTATACGTTATGACGTAATAGTATAAACGTTATGCGTCATACAGTGATGCGATAATACGTTATAAGTCATATAGAGATGCAATATAACGTTATACGATATAACGTAATAGTCTATATATTTATACGTCATATAGTGGTGCAGTATATCGTTATGCGTTTTAACGTAATAGTATATAACGTTATACTCCACATAGTGATGTAATATATACTTATACCTTATAACGTAATAGTATATAACGTTATACGACATATAGAGATGCAATATAGAGTTATACGTCATATAGCGGTGCAATACAAAGTTATACCACATATAGAGATGCAATATAACGGTATACGTGATAACGTAATAGTATCAACGTCATACGTCATATAGTGAATCAATAATTCGTTATACGTCATATAGAGATGCAATATAGAGTTATACGCCATATAGTAGTGCAATATAAAGTTATACATCATATCGTGGTGCAATATAACGTTATACGTTATAACATAGTAGTATATGACGTTATGCGTCATTGAGTAATGAAATATAACGTTATAAGTGATATAGTGATGCAATATATCGTTATACGTTATAACGTAACAGTATATGACGTTATACGTCGAATAGAGATGCAATATAGCGTTATACGTTATAACGTAATAGTCTATATCGTTATACGTCATATAGTGATGCAATGTAACGTTGTAAGTGATATAGTGATGCAATATAACGTTATACCTTATAACGTAATAGTATATAACGTTATACCTTATAACGTAATAGTATATAACGTTATACGTCACATAGTAATGCAATATGTCGCTATACGTTGTAACGTAATACTCCATAACGTAATACGTGATATAGTGATGCAATATAACGTTATACGTTATAACGTAACAGTATATGACGTTATACGTCGAATAGAGATGCAATATAGCGTTATACGTTATAACGTAATAGTCTATATCGTTATACGTCATATAGTGAGGCAATATAAAGTTATACGTCATATAGTGGTGCAATATATCGTTATGCGTTATAACGTAATAGTCTATACCGTTGTACGTCATATAGTGATGGAATATAACGTTATACGTGATATAGTGATGCAATATAACGTTATACGTTATAACGTAACAGTATATGACGTTATACGTCGTATAGTGATGCTATATAACGTTGTATGTGATATAGTGATACAATATAACGTTATGCGTTATAACGTAATAGTGAATAACGTTATACGTCATATAGTGATGCAATATAACGTTGTAAGTGATATAGTGATGCAATATAATTTTATAAGTTATAACGTAATAGTGTAAACGTTATACGTCATATAGTGATTCAATAATACGCTATACGTCATATAGAGATGCAATATAACGTTATACGTTATAACGTAATAATATATATCGTTATACGTCGTATAGTGATGCAATATAAAGTTATACGTCATATAGAGATGCAATATAACAGTATACGTTATAACGTAATAATATTCAACGTTATACTTCACATAGTGATGGAATATATTGTTATACCTTATAACGTAATAGTATATAAGGTTATACATCATATAGTGATGGAATATATCGTTAGACCATATAACGTAATAGTATATAACGTTGTATGTCATATAGTGATGCTGTAGAACGTTATAGGTTATAACGTAATAGTATATAACGTCACACGACACATAGTAATGCATTATGTCGATATACGTTATAACGTAATACTCCATAACGTTATACGTGATATAGTGATGCAATATAACGTTATACGTTATATAGTGATACAATATAACGTTATACGTTATAACGTAATAGTATATAACGTTAAACGTCATATAGAGATGCAATATAACGTTATACGTTATAACGTAATAGTCTATACCATTATACTTCACATAGTGATGGAATATATCGTTATACGTCATATAGTGGTGCAATATAAAGCTATACGTCATATAGAGATGCAATATAACGGTATACGTTATAACGTAATAGTATACAACGTTATACTTCATAGAGTGATGCAATAATACGTTATACGTCTTATACAGATGCAATATAACGTTATTCGTTATAACGTAATAGTCTATATATTTATACGTCATATAGTGCGGTAATATAAAGTTATACGTCATATAGTGGTGCAATATATCGTTATGCGTTTTAACGTAATAGTGTATAACGTTATACTCCACATAGTTATGCAGTATAACGTTATAGGCTTTAACGTAATAGTATGTAACGTCACACGTCACATAGTAATGCACTACGTCGTTATACGTTATATCGTAATACTCCATAACGTTATAAGTGATATGGTGATGCAATATAACGTTATAAGTTTTAACGTAATAGTATCAACGTTATACGTCATATAGTGATGCAATAATACGTTATACGTCATACAGAGGTGCAATATAACGTTATACGTTATATCGTAATAATCTATATCGTTATACGTCATATAGTGATGCAATATAAAGTTATACGTCATATAGTGATGCAATATAACGTTATACGTTATAACGTAACAGTATATGACGTTATACGTGATATAGTGATGCAATATAACGTTATACGTTATAACGTAACAGTATATGACGTTATACGTCATATAGTGATGCAATATAATGTTATACGTCATATAGAGATGCAATATAACGTTATACGTTATAACGTAATAGTCTGTATATTTATACGTCATATAGTGAGGCAATATAAAGTTATACGTCATATAGTGGTGCAATATATCGTTATGCGTTATAACGTAATAGACTATATCGTTATACGTCATATAGAGATGCAATATAACGTTGTAAGTAATATAGTGATGCAATATATCGTTATACCTTATATCGTAATAGTATATAACGTTATACTTCATATAGTGATGCAATATAACGTTATAAGTTATAACGTAATAGTATAAACGTTATACGTCATATAGTGATGCAATAATACGTTATACGTCATATAGAGATGCAATATAACGTTATACGTTATAACGTAATAGTCTATATATTTATACGTCATATAGTGAGGCAATATAAAGTTATACGTCATATAGTGGTGCAATATATCGTTATGCGTTATAACGTAATAGTCTATACCGTTGTACGTCATATAGTGATGGAATATAACGTTATACGTGATATAGTGATGCAATATAACGTTATACGTTATAACGTAACAGTATATGACGTTATACGTCGTATAGTGATGCTATATAACGTTGTATGTGATATAGTGATACAATATAACGTTATGCGTTATAACGTAATAGTGAATAACGTTATACGTCATATAGTGATGCAATATAACGTTGTAAGTGATATAGTGATGCAATATAATTTTATAAGTTATAACGTAATAGTGTAAACGTTATACGTCATATAGTGATTCAATAATACGCTATACGTCATATAGAGATGCAATATAACGTTATACGTTATAACGTAATAATATATATCGTTATACGTCGTATAGTGATGCAATATAAAGTTATACGTCATATAGAGATGCAATATAACAGTATACGTTATAACGTAATAATATTCAACGTTATACTTCACATAGTGATGGAATATATTGTTATACCTTATAACGTAATAGTATATAAGGTTATACATCATATAGTGATGGAATATATCGTTAGACCATATAACGTAATAGTATATAACGTTGTATGTCATATAGTGATGCTGTAGAACGTTATAGGTTATAACGTAATAGTATATAACGTCACACGACACATAGTAATGCATTATGTCGATATACGTTATAACGTAATACTCCATAACGTTATACGTGATATAGTGATGCAATATAACGTTATACGTGATATAGTGATGCAATATAACGTTATACGTTATAACGTAACAGTATATGACGTTATACGTCATATAGTGATGCAATATAAAGTTATACATCATATAGTGATGCAATATAACGTTATAAGTTATAACGTAACAGTATATGACGTTATACGTGATATAGCGATGCAATATAACGTTATTCGTTATAACGTAACAGTGTATGACGTTATACGTCATATAGTGATTCAATAATACGTTATAGGTCATATAGAGATGCAATATAACGTTATACGTTATAACGTAATAGTCTATATCGTTCTACGTCGTATAGTGTGGCAATATAAAGTTAAACGTCATATAGAGATGCAATATAACGGTATACGTTATAACGTAATAGTATACAACGTTATACTTCACATAGTGATGGAATATATAGTTATAACTTATAACGTAATAGTATATAAGGTTATACATCATATAGTGATGCAATATATCGTTATACCTTATAACGTAATAGTATATAACGTTGTATGTCATATAGTGATGCTGTATAACGTTATAGGTTATAACGTAATAGTATATAATGTCAGACGTCACATAGTAATGCATTATGTCGCTATACGTTATAACGTAATACTCCATAACGTTATACGTGATATAGTGGTGCAATATAAAGTTATACGTCATATAGAGGTGCAAAATATCGTTATGCGTTATAACCAAAAATTATATAACGTTATATTTCACATAGTGATGGAATATATAGTTATACCTTGTAACGTAATAATATATAACGTTATACGTCATATAGTGATGCAGTATAGCGTTATAGGATATAACGTAATAGTCTATATCGTTATACGTCATATAGAGCTGCAATATAGCGTTATACGTTAAAACGTAATAGTATATAACGTTAGACATCATATAGTGATGCAACACATCGTTATACGTTGTAACGTAATAGTATATAAAGTTATACGTCATATAGTGATGAAATATAAAGTGATACGTCATATAGTGATTCAATAATATGTTGTACGTCATATAGAGATGCAATATAACGTTATACGTTATAGCGTAATAGTCTATATCGTTATACGACGTATAGTGATGCAATATAAAGTTATACGTCATATAGAGCTGCAATACAACGTTATAAGTTTTAACGTATTAATATCAACGTTATACGTCATATAGTGATGCAATAATACGTTATACGTCATATAGAGATGCAATATAACGGTATACGTTCTAACGTAATAGTATACAACGTTATACTTCATATAGTGATGCAATAATATGTTATACGTCCTATACAGATGCAATATAACGTTATACGTTATATCGTAATCGTCTATATATTTATATGTCATATAGTGCGGCGATATAAAGTTATACTTCATATAGTGGTGCAATATATCGTTATGCGTTATAACGTAATAGTATATATCGTTCTACTTCACATAGTGATGCAGTATAACGTTATAGGTTATAACGTAATAGTATATAGCGTTGTACGTCACATAGTAATGCATTATGTCGTTATACGTTATAACGTAATAGTCCGTTACGTTATACGTGATATAGTGATGCAATATAACGTTATACGTTATAGCGTAACAGTATATGACGCTATACGTCGTATAGTGATACAATATAACGTTGTATGTGATATAGTGATGCAATATAACGTTATGCGTTATAACGTAATAGTATATAAGGTTATACATAATATAGTGATGCAATATAACGTTATAAGTTATAACGTAATAGTATAATCGTTATACGTCATATAGTGATGCAATATGACGTTATACGCCATATAGTGATGCAATATAACGTTATGCGTTTTAACGTAATAGTATAAACGTTATACGTGATATAGTGATGCAATATAACGTTATACGGGATATAGTGAAGCAATATAACGTTATACGTTATAACGTAACAGTATATGACGTTATACGTCTTATAGTGATGCAATATAACGTTGTATGTGATATAGTGATGCAATATAACGTTATGCGTTATAACGTAATAGTATATAAGGTTATACGTCGTATAGTGATGCAATGTAAAGCTATACGTCATATAGAGATGCAATATAACGGTATACGTTATAACGTAATAGTATACAACGTTATACTTCGTAGAGTGATGCAATAATACGTTGTAAGTGATATAGTCATGCAATATATCATTATACCTTATAACGTAATAGTATATAACGTTATACGTCATATAGTTATGCAGTATAACGATATAGTTTATAACGTAATAGTATATAACGTTATACGTCACATAGTAGTGCAATATGTCGCTATACGTTATAACGTAATAGTCTATATCATTATACTTCACATAGTGATGGAATATATCGTTATACGTCATATAGTGGTGCAATATATCGTTATGCGTTTTAACGTAATAGTGTATAACGTTATACTCCACATAGTTATGCAGTATAACGTTATAGGTTTTAACGTAATAGTATGTAACGTCACACGTCACATAGTAATGCACTACGTCGTTATACGTTATATCGTAATACTCCATAACGTTATAAGTGATATAGTGCTGCAATATAACGTTATACGTTATGAAGTAATAGTATAAACGTTATACGTCATATAGTGATATAATAATACGTTATACGTCATATAGAGATGCAATATAACGTTATAAGTGATATAGTGATGCAATATATCGTTATACCTTATAACGTAATAGTATATAACGTTATACTTCATATAGTGATGCAATATAACGTTATAAGTTATAACGTAATAGTATAAACGTTATACGTCATATAGTGATGCAATATAACGTTATAAATTATAACGTAACAGTATAAACGTTATGCGTCATACAGTGATGCAATAATACGTTATAAGTCATATAGAGATGCAATATAAGGTTAAACGTTATAACGTAATAGTCTATATATTTATACGTCATATAGTGAGGCAATATAAAGTTATACGTCATATAGTGGTGCAATATATCGTTATGCGTTTTAGCGTAATTGTATATAAGGTTATACTTCATATATTGATGCAATATAACGTTATAAGTTTTAACGTAATAGTATCAACGTTATACGTCATATAGTGATTCAATAATACGTTATACGTCATACAGAGATGCAATATAACGTTATACGTTGTAACGTAATAGTGTACAACGTTATACTTCATATAGTGATGCAATAATACGTTATACGTCATATAGAGATGCAATATAACGTTATGCGTTATAACGTAATAGTATATAAGGTTATACTACATATAGTGATGCAATATAACGTTATAAGTTTTAACGTAATAGTATCAACGTTATACGTAATATAGTGATGAAATAATACGTTATACGTCTTATACAGATGCAATATAACATTATACGTTATAACGTAATAGTATCAACGTTATACGTCATATAGTGATTCATTAATACGTTATACGTCATATAGAGATGCAATATAACGTTATACGTTATAACGTAATAGTCTATATCGTTATACGTCGTATAGTGATGCAATATAAAGCTATACGTCATATAGAGATGCAATATAACGGTATACGTTGTAACGTAATAATATACAACGTTATACTTCGTACAGTGATGCAATAATACGTTGTAAGTGATATAGTCATGCAATATATCATTATACCTTATAACGTAATAGTATATAACGTTATACGTCATATAGTTATGCAGTATAACGATATAGTTTATAAGGTAATAGTATATAACGTTATACGTCACATAGTAGTGCAATATGTCGCTATACGTTATAACGTAATACTTTATAACATTATACGTTATATAGTGATACAATATAACGTTATACGTTATAACGTAATAGTATATAACGTTAAACGTCATATAGAGATGCAATATAACGTTATACGTTATAACGTAATAGTCTATACCATTATACTTCACATAGTGATGGAATATATCGTTATACGTCATATAGTGGTGCAATATAAAGCTATACGTCATATAGAGATGCAATATAACGGTATACGTTATAACGTAATAGTATACAACGTTATACTTCATAGAGTGATGCAATAATACGTTATACGTCTTATACAGATGCAATATAACGTTATTCGTTATAACGTAATAGTCTATATATTTATACGTCATATAGTGCGGTAATATAAAGTTATACGTCATATAGTGGTGCAATATATCGTTATGCGTTTTAACGTAATAGTGTATAACGTTATGCTCCACATAGTTATGCAGTATAACGTTATAGGCTTTAACGTAATAGTATGTAACGTCACACGTCACATAGTAATGCACTACGTCGTTATACGTTATATCGTAATACTCCATAACGTTATAAGTGATATGGTGATGCAATATAACGTTATAAGTTTTAACGTAATAGTATCAACGTTATACGTCATATAGTGATGCAATAATACGTTATACGTCATACAGAGGTGCAAAATAACGTTATACGTTATATCGTAATAATCTATATCGTTATACGTCATATAGTGATGCAATATAAAGTTATACGTCATATAGTGATGCAATATAACGTTATACGTTATAACGTAACAGTATATGACGTTATACGTGATATAGTGATGCAATATAACGTTATACGTTATAACGTAACAGTATATGACGTTATACGTCATATAGTGATGCAATATAATGTTATACGTCATATAGAGATGCAATATAACGTTATACGTTATAACGTAATAGTCTGTATATTTATACGTCATATAGTGAGGCAATATAAAGTTATACGTCATATAGTGGTGCAATATATCGTTATGCGTTATAACGTAATAGACTATATCGTTATACGTCATATAGAGATGCAATATAACGTTGTAAGTAATATAGTGATGCAATATATCGTTATACCTTATATCGTAATAGTATATAACGTTATACTTCATATAGTGATGCAATATAACGTTATAAGTTATAACGTAATAGTATAAACGTTATACGTCATATAGTGATGCAATAATACGTTATACGTCATATAGAGATGCAATATAACGTTATACGTTATAACGTAATAGTCTATATATTTATACGTCATATAGTGAGGCAATATAAAGTTATACGTCATATAGTGGTGCAATATATCGTTATGCGTTATAACGTAATAGTCTATACCGTTGTACGTCATATAGTGATGGAATATAACGTTATACGTGATATAGTGATGCAATATAACGTTATACGTTATAACGTAACAGTATATGACGTTATACGTCGTATAGTGATGCTATATAACGTTGTATGTGATATAGTGATACAATATAACGTTATGCGTTATAACGTAATAGTGAATAACGTTATACGTCATATAGTGATGCAATATAACGTTGTAAGTGATATAGTGATGCAATATAATTTTATAAGTTATAACGTAATAGTGTAAACGTTATACGTCATATAGTGATTCAATAATACGCTATACGTCATATAGAGATGCAATATAACGTTATACGTTATAACGTAATAATATATATCGTTATACGTCGTATAGTGATGCAATATAAAGTTATACGTCATATAGAGATGCAATATAACAGTATACATTATAACGTAATAATATTCAACGTTATACTTCACATAGTGATGGAATATATTGTTATACCTTATAACGTAATAGTATATAAGGTTATACATCATATAGTGATGGAATATATCGTTAGACCATATAACGTAATAGTATATAACGTTGTATGTCATATAGTGATGCTGTAGAACGTTATAGGTTATAACGTAATAGTATATAACGTCACACGACACATAGTAATGCATTATGTCGATATACGTTATAACGTAATACTCCATAACGTTATACGTGATATAGTGATGCAATATAACGTTATACGTGATATAGTGATGCAATATAACGTTATACGTTATAACGTAACAGTATATGACGTTATACGTCATATAGTGATGCAATATAAAGTTATACATCATATAGTGATGCAATATAACGTTATAAGTTATAACGTAACAGTATATGACGTTATACGTGATATAGCGATGCAATATAACGTTATTCGTTATAACGTAACAGTGTATGACGTTATACGTCATATAGTGATGCAATATAATGTTATACGTCATATAGAGATGCAATATAACGTTATACGTTATAACGTACTAGTCTGTATATTTATGCGTCATATAGTGGGGCAATATAAAGTTATACGTCATATAGTGGTGCAATATATCGTTATGCGTTATAACGTAATAGTCTATATCGTTATACGTCATATAGAGATGCAATATAACGTTATAAGTGATATAGTGATGCAATATATCGTTATACCTTATAACGTAATAGTATATAACATTATACTTCATATAGTGATGCAATATAACGTTATAAGTTATAACGTAATAGTATAAACGTTATACGTCATATAGTGATGCAATATAACGTTATAAATTATAACGTAACAGTATAAACGTTATGCGTCATACAGTGATGCAATAATACGTTATAAGTCATATAGAGATGCAATATAACGTTAAACGTTATAACGTAATAGTCTATAT
>NW_026109274.1:0-59357 GCF_024516045.1 Bombus affinis
CGTTACCATAATTTTCTCGTTTACATCTCTACCTCCTGCTGACCTTCGGGATCTTATCTGCTTTTACGAACTGTGTGACTGTACCCGTCGCGTTTTTCATTGACACGCAATTTATCGTCGTTAAAAGAAAACCGGGGACAACCTTAGGCGACAGAAACGCCTCTTTGAAAGGTGCACGCTAATTGGTCCGACTGAACTGATGATAAATGGAAAAGGACAAAATATTTTTTATCAATGCATACTAACTTTTTAGGCGACAGACCTCCGTTATTAGACGCCGTAAACTCTCGCGATAAATTTATCTCTCAGATAGCGCGACAAGTGCAAATCTATGTACAGATTCCCCGTTTTTATACTGTGAATCTTTCTTTGTTTATTGTTTTCATTTTCCATGCGAGTTCAATGAAAACAACAAGTTTATCAATTTTAAGTTATTTGTTACATGCTGAATTTTCATTCGTCGCACGCGTTTCGAACATACGACACGGATATCTATTTAAATCGTGTTCTATTTATAGTCACCACTCCTATTACAAGTGGAGATCACAGATTCGTGAAACCGTGGCCTGGTTTCGTGGTAATTTCGGTGTAATAGCTAAAGATCTAGCTGACACGAATCGAGAAATTCAAAGAGAACGAGCGAAAAAGCGTAATGCGTTTCAATGAGAAAAACAAACGATGAAAAAAGCCATTATTTCATCCGGTATTTCCGCAGGTGGCATTTTTTAATTTCGTTTGCATATTGCATTTCCATGCAATTTTTTATGATGACTGTTGCATTGCATAACGCACAGTAATCCGATGCTTTCGTTTTCGATAGATAAGAAATAAATAACGTTTCCCATCGAATGTTTCGCAACCTGATTACCGATTGAATTGCTATTCAATAACATCGTTACCTATCGAATATATCGAACATGGTGTGATTGTACGAGTAAATAATATCAATTAGATGAAACTCATATTACTAGTGTTCCATTTAATCGATTTACCTTGGCGCTGTTCTTCGACGCTTGGTGCCATCGTATCAGCGGACGGCGCAGTCTCCTTTTGTACAGTCGACGTATTGATTCCGTATTGAACGGGATTCCGTTCCTCCCGGTCCAGCAGGTCTGGAGCATTCGGCTGATTCGAGACGTTTTGTGTAGTTGAATCAGATGGTTGCGATGCTGGTGCTGTGAGCGTGGTTGTCCGATCTCGGGTAGTTGACACATTGCGAATGTCACGCGGTGAGCCCCGCGTGGTATGCGACGAGATCGGCGCTGGAGTCGAAGCGGTGCCTTCCGTCGGAGGAGTACGACCGTTGTCGTCTTGGACGGGATTTAGCTTCTTCCGATCCAGAGAATTTCGAGCGATTGATTGATTCAAGACGTTGTGTAACGTCGAATCAGATGCTTGCGATGCTGACGCTGCGAACGTGGTCGTCAGATCGCGTGTGGGTGACACGTTGTGAGTATCACGCGGTGAGCTCCGCGTGGTATGCGACGGGATCGCCATTTGAGCTGCGGCGATGGTTTCCGTCGGCGGAATTTGATCCTTGTTGTCCTGGACGGGATTCAGCTTCTTCCGATCCAGAGAATCTCGAGCGATGGACTGATTCAAGACGTTTTGTGACGTTGAATCAGATGGTTGCGATGCTGACGATGGGAACGTGGTTGTCGTCAGATCGCGTGTGGTAGTGTGAAACGAATGTGTGCCCGATTGCGCGGGTGGGCTCCCCCCGATAACCTAACCGAAGCGAGTTTTTTGCAAACATAACTCATTATCGATGGATTGTGGTATTTTAATCTGCCCGACACATAATGATGTTAAAGTTGGTCCCGAGCTTAATACTACTTCGATCGGGCTTGGTATGTGAAATGTTGGATCGGCTAATTTTAGATTTTTCCAACACTTTATACAATCAGACAAAGTAGTAACGCCGTTGGTTAAGATACAGATAACGAAGAGAAGGATTATTCTTAGATGAGAGAGTGAGAGCTATAGGAGCTGTCAGACTTGTGGGCACCGCGAGAGATGATGGAAAACTCTGAAGTTCGTTCTGATGTGATTACGGAGGAAAGCTCGGTATGGGTGTGCCTTTTGAACGAAGAACGCGGATTCGTTGCTTACATTTTTAGTTAGGAAAGGTGAGGACAAGTATCCGCGCTACCCATTGGCTAAGACGTTAACTCTTGAAGATGGGAGATGTAAGCACCCCATCGGCATGACTCGTGGAAAAATCCAGACATTTCTATTCTATAAATGCCTGGTTTTCTCTATCATATAATTATCAGTTTTTCCCGTTATAAATACCAGCTTTCTGCGCAATCTTTAAGCACGCTCAATAGACCTAATGACTTGTTTAAGTACCAGATATAAACCCAAAATTCTTGCAGGATTCAAGGTTCCTGCAAGCTAATGAGACTCGGTTTATGATGGGCCTTAGGTTTATTGAGGGTTTCTCTAACGACTCTTGGGCCTTTACGGTCAGACAATAGAAGACGTCGCGTGGACCTCTTCACGCGACGTAACTCTCACCTCTCGCGAAATGTTGTGCTGACAAAATATAGAACCAAAGGGTTGATGCAGCTGTTGATGAAAGTCATACAAAAACCAATGATCCTGAAGATATGCCAATATTTATTGTAGTCTTCCATCGTTGATGCAAAAAAGTGGAACCAAATCATAAACGTGTGATACGGTAAAAAGCAGATGAAGAAGATAAGCACAATGGAGATGACCAGATTTCCAACCTGTTGATCACAGAGAACGAAAGATACGTATTAAACTGGGACAACTAACTTGGTACTTGGCCTAATTAGTTAAAATTTAATTATTAGAAACCTAGAATAGAATATTTTTTAGTAAGACAATAAAAAATCTGAGATAAACAGTTAAATGTAGATTAGGCATTACAGTATTACTTCTTAAATTCTGGAATATACAGAAGATTTTCTCTATCGCGTTCTTATTTTTCTCTTCCGTCATTTTCTTCTCTGTGATCCATTTCCTACTCTCTCGCTTCGTTTGTTTTCTTGTTTCTCTCCATTTTCGTCTTTTGTTTTTCTTCCTTTCCTTCTCTACTCTTAGCTTCGCTTTTCCTTTTTTCCCTTAGCTGCCTTCTTTTCCTGCCGTTGCCTTCGCTTCAGCCCATTTTCTTCCATTTTCTTTCTATTTTTTTTTCTTCCTCTCTCTTTTCCATTATCTTACGCGATGAACAGACAAAGATTTGACATGACAACTAGCCCTTGTCAGCAAGTTTTACGATATGCCCGTTTAAAAATATTGTAGTATCGTGGGCAAAAGGCCTAAGATATCGGCCGAACCGTGTACAAAGTGGCGAGAGCTGCGGCGCCGTCGAGTACATCAATGTGTCGTCGGTCCTTTCAAGTGGATAGTTTTGTGGAAAGAGCCTGCGTGACTCTGGCCACGGGGGTTTCGGAGCACGTGTTCGATGGGACGAGAAAAGACAAAGAGACGCGAGAGTGATTTGAGTGGAATAAGACTTTTGTGTTTTAGTTCAAGTTGAACATTTATCGTTCTCTGTCCAATTAATCTCTGTTATTCTTATTTATCTTAAATAAATAGTATTAGGAGAATGTTACAAATCTAAATTATCCTAATCCTGTCCTTTTTTCCGATACTACAATAATGAAACAAACAAATATCTTGTGATGTAGTTATGATATTAGCAAACAATTTTTTAAATATTGTTTTTGTAATGTAAAGAAGGCAGAACCGTACAAAGTATAGAATATAATGGACGTAGAAATCGATATTTTTACTGATTTTGATTTTTTGTTACTATCATAGAAAATAATAATTCTTTAAAATTGGTTTACAAACCGGAATCGATATGTAACAGTTTTCGTGCCTCGTTCTGCCTTTTTACGTTTTTACAGTTAATTCAACCAGACACAAAGTTAACACCTGGAACTTTTCGCCAGGTGAGTCCAGCGGCGAGGAAGACCTGACAAATGAAGTTCTTCGCAAAGTGTTCGAGAATCTTCCCGGAACACCCGACTCCGTTGAAACAATCATGAACCGAGTGACTAACAGCAAATTAAATAAGCCTCAATTCGACGCGATTCACGGTAAAAAGATTCAACTGTTGGGTTATGACACCTGTCGCAGAGCTACAGTGGGGTTCATGAAGAATGTTGTTCCCGAAACGAAATGGGATGTAAACTCGAAGTCGTCTCAATCGAATTACTCTGCCTTTCGTCTGGGGATTTATTCGAGGAACGAGCCGAGAATGGCGCATTGTAGAACTGGTTTATGGAAAAGTACTTCGTCTCACGACCAGGAGATTCAAGACAGAATGCTGAGAAGCTTGGAGCTCCATTTGGCGAGTAAACAAAGAGATTATACTGCCAAATTGATGAGGTCGGGCATTTAAAATGGATACTGACGGGATTTTATTGAATCTCGTCGTTTCTCATTGAAACAATGGTGAAACTTTATGAAATATTTGTACTTTTGCTGATTTTTTAAGATTTGTGGTTAAGACTTTGTCTAAGCTTCCATCAGGGTCTTGAATAGTAAACTGCGAATATTTATTCAAATTCATATTTTTATGGATACTGCTGAAGGAATGCAACCTAAGCAGAAACTTGCTTTACTAAATATTCTAACGACTACTCTATTTTGCGTACTTTATATATTTTTGCATATTACGTACGTTCATAAGTTTCTCACAAATGCATGTTCGCAGTTTACTTGATAATCACTTTTTATCTAGTCAAACTTATTCAAAGCTGTACCTGTTTCTATTGAATCATTCTAGTCATACACACGAGTCATTGAATGTTAATTGCGGAAGTTATGTTAGGCCTACACGGCCTAGAGTCTCCTACCGCTCTCACAGTATCCAGAAGTCCGACAGCTCCTACAGCTCTCAAGGGCCTAGAGCTCCTATAGCTCTTCTTCTCTCATCTAAGAATAATCCTTCTTTTCGTTATCTGTATCTTAATCAACGGCGTTACTACTTTGTGTGATTGTATAAAGTGTTGGAAATATACATTATTATAACTCCGTGACTCCCAGTGTTATACCGCAACAACTACCCCGATTATCCTAACCGAAATACGGGGATCGAACTATTCGTGGTGTTGATTATTCTAATCGTAACGGGAATTTACGATTCCCGTTGACGCGTATTCTAACGACCGCGTCTCCCCGCGATAGCTCGAAAATACAATATACAATTAAAAAACAAACAAACAAAGGAGTTTAAAAGGTATTAATACGACTTAACATTTAGAACGCTGTATAATTTTTTATGTCGATTCCCGCATAGCAAAAGAGAAAAGAAAGAACGCCAGAATGTTCAGCAATGAATGGACTAGATAACTTGTGCCATTTGTATACTTGTATAGAAAATTAATTTGCCCTCTGCCGTACTTAGTTCATCTCAGAATAAATTATTTATTTTTTATTCTATTCACATTTTACGAATCCTCGAGCTTGTTCTGGATAAATAGATTGCTCGGAGATTTCCACGTGATGCCTAATAAAATATTATGCATATTTATGCGGTCCACGAGATAGAATATAACTCTAAGTGAAACGTAACAGTATATCGACAGAAGCAGGCACCATTCGATATCGATTTTTTTTCTTTCTTAATCGCCTCTGTTGATTATTTCTCGCGCTTTCCTTCGTAGAGAAAAATACTTTGCTCGAATGTTTGACATTTCTTAATGAGACCGTAGCACAGTATACCGCTAATTTTGTGCGTAGAAATATACATCTATCGTTCGAACACTCATACACACTCGAAAAATACAATATTCGTTATTTCCTTGTTAACAATGATATCAGGTCCGTTTTATAGTCAAACTTTATATAACGCTACGATATAGTATCTTTCAATTGTACTTTACAGTAATAAAAATCCTAATATCGTCCAAATCTCAAGGCTTACAATCGTTGTGCTAGGAACTAGGCAAACGAAAATACATAAATCTAAAATTCTATCACCTATAAATAGTACAATACTAAAAAAACTGTCTTTCGTGTGTTCGTTGTATATATTATATCAATATTTTGAAATAGAATTTAATACGAAAGACATGTTTCGCATTCCTACAATTTAAAAGATTGCCTGTCTTTCTGAATTTTACGATGTACAATTAAAATATTTCTTGCGATAGTCATCTGCGACATATTAGAGTTAATGTAATATTTGACTTGTATGTGATTATTAAAATTAAACTGCTTAAACATAACGTATAGAGGGCTCCAGCAGCAGGATACTAAATTATTGCCAATGGGAACAGAATCAACGAGGAAAAACATGACAATCGGAGTACATCCCGCGAAGGTAACGGAACTCGACGATAAACAAGTCAAATTTGAAACGACCTAAGTTTCTCGGGATTCATGAGAAAATTCATGAGAATATTTCAGAAATAAATTTCCAGTATCGATAACGATTATTTGATTTTACATGTCGTTTCTTTCACGCGATCTATCCAATCTATTTATCTAGAATTGACTCCGATATCATCATCTTCCGTCTCATCGAATCTGTATTTCTTAAAGATACCTTAAAGCGATCTACTTATACATATATACGTACTAAAAATATATTCAATCCATACTTGCATGATATTTCAAATCTTCATCCCCTGCCTGAATTCAAAAGCAAAAATATTCCAAGAAGACATCACTGCTGAAAGCTCCAAGGGTTACAAACTAACAGACATCGAATTTTCGACGTGATCGTGGATCTCCGAGCGGTTTCTCAGTGTTGTTGTACGAGAGTGGGTCCGCTGCCAAGATTTCGCCAAGGATCCGGTATGTCGAAATGTGCTGGGACTGTGAGCAGAGCATCGTCCGCGGTTCTGTCCGCGCTACAATTATTCGGCTTCACGCGAATCGTGTTTACGCACTCTATGGGTAACTTGAAGAAGTCCACCTTGTAATTGTAACCATGGCTGCTGACTCGGATGATGGTATGCAGTGGCACCTCAGCGTAAGGCACCTCTTCCGGTTTTTTATCTGTGAAAACGCCAATGATGCAGCGCAGAATAGCTTGATGAGACACGACCAAGATGTTGTTAGATCTCTGTAATTCAGCAATAACCGGTTCCACGCGGTGCATGGCGTCGATGTAGCTTTCTCCCCATGGATAACGATAGCACAGCTTATCTTGATCGCGCCATGCAAATTCCTACGCAAAAGCATTGATTTAGAGATGTAGAAGGTATATACGCTATCTATGTACTATATACTAAAGTATATAGACTTTTGCCTAAGTCATAGAATGGTTCGTACATCGAGGTCCCCAAAGCATTAAAACCTAGCTTATGCAAAGTCAGGGAACAATGGCTAATTTTAAACATAAACTTTAATAAAGCAGACCTGCGATATAATATTCAAATCATGGTATGATTCAAGTTTCGTTATAGTACACGGTTAATAAGTACACATCAACTTCGTATTGTAATTATAAATTTTTTATTATTACCATCGTTACTACAATGGTATGACGAAATTAATGCAGTATAAAATATATAAGAATAGTTTTATTTATACATGAAATATAAATAGGTCCCGGGACGTAATAACATAGAACAATTATTTAGCATTTCACAAAGGAACAATATGAAATAATGTTTTTTTTTCCACCATGTTATATAGTCTCCATCTGGTATACGTATATGCGTATGTAGAGAATATATCTATTTGTAGTATTTTATAAGGTTGTAAAAACTAGGAAGAGCACAATGTAATATATTACAAAATAGAAATTAAAATTTGTTCAAAGCGCCGCAAATGTTGATTTACGTAACAAGTCTATTTAGCGTATGTAATAAATCCTCTTAACGACCGTGTTGAAAACAAAAACGGGAAAAATGAAAAACTAACGAATTAATGATCAGACACATGACTTGTACACATAATACAACCACAAAATAGGAAGTAAAAAGGGAAAAAAAAAGAAGAAACACAAATAATTGTTGGTCGAATGGAAATAATACTACGAAACCGCTTATTTAAGATGACTAATATGATTTAATGAATAGGTTTCGTTTTTAAGTGTAGCAATTGGCAGTAAACAAAACAGAATTCCCAACCTTTAGTGGAATCGCCGTTCCAGTTGAGCCTGCGCGAAAGGCATTGTGCCACTTGGCTTTTTCCACGACCTGGTAAACCGCACATCGCGATTACAACCCCTGAGAATTTTCGGGGAGACTTCATTATCCCCGACATCCTTATTGTGATTTTATCCTTGGGTTCTGAAAGCAACAGAATCTATGATACTCGTATAATTAATTGCATTTTCACTTGCTTGATGAGTAGACGTATGGCCATTGATAAATATCAAGGAGACAAAGGATTGTGCAACAAAGACGCGAGTATAAATGTACAGATCGTGAACAAATTTAACAACGCCAATACGCGATTACGATAGAAGTCAGATATTTTCTAAGGCATTTCATTGTAGCATCCGGTTATTTTTATGTGTATAATAATATAATAATAACGACCAATTTTAGAAGATGCACCCAAACGACTATGATAGATCTGACCCGGTGCCAAGCTAGTTTGTTAAGCCAGCCAACAGTCGAATGATCGTTAACAATGTGAACGTATGTGACGTAATTCGATAGAAAATCGAACAATATGATCGTATAATAGTAAGAATGAAATTAGTGAGAAAATTATCGTTTCCCTCCGACGCATCTTCGATTCACAAAAGAACTCTTTCTCGCGCGCTATGAACAAGATGTTTTAAATTTTTATTTTGTTTTCGTCGAATGAAATATTTAGGTTTCTACGAAACAATGAACGTAAAAGTGAAAATAAAAGATATACGCGAGCATTATATTGCGTGCAACATTTGCATGAGCATTCTGCTTTTTACCCGTACATTTAGATTAAAATCGCTTTCACTATTGATCGATGGAAGAATAATCCTTACCGATCACACACATGTTCTTTACAATGTACCGTTAACAACACTGTTCGACAATCAACTAATGACGAATCAATAATAAAAAATGCGTTTCAATGACACAACCGGCTAGACGAACTCGCGAGCTTCAGAGTGCGAATTTCAACTGAGTACTGATGCCTTCCTGTTGAGTTCCACGTTCAAAACCGAGCGTTGGTGAACTTTATATTTAGAATTCTCTCTTCATGCACGAGAGCTTTTGACTACACTTTTGCGACTGCCGCTTCTTTCGCGGTATTAATCTCAACAACAAACTTTGTTTTTTGTTTGTTCGACATTCTGACTTATTCTATTCTCATTTTTGGAATACGGATATTCATGCGAAATATTTGTGAGAAATATTTGTTTCACTCGCTAAATGTAGTAATTTTATAGTTCATATATTTGAAAAGTTCGTAGTGAAATTCAAATAAAATGTATTTTCGTAGAATTGACATTCTATCGAATATAAAATACAATACTGCTTCATATAAATTAAATTTATGAAATCTCTAAAAGGTATAAATTAACCCCTTCAAATTTTATCGCAATCGATTACAGAGCTTATCAATTCTCGGAAATGTTGCGAACTTTTCAAACATCTTCATATTTTTATATACGTTTTATATGATTGTGTAATTATTTGGATTTTTCTATATTTCTCAGAACCGTATAAATATCCGTGATCTACGTATTTGATTGCTATATTTTCTAAAACTCTATATGTCATGCGATAATTTATGTAATATATCGTGTAGTCGTTCGTAATCGATATGTAATCGTACGCAATATATTGCGGTGTATAGAATGAAAGTACAAAACAGGATTAAAGTTCAAGTACGAAAATACGTACGACGACCTGTCTGTAACGTTATAATTAACTCGTTGTTTACAATATAAAAAATTGAAATGGAGTAAGAATTATCGAATTGTCTGAGGTTCACGAAATTCGACATGGCGATAGAAATATGCGTTATCGCGTGTTGTTTCGAATCGGCATGTCCTTGTGCCTAATAATCGAAGGTCGAAAAGCGATAAAGGTCATTACATTTGGACTAATTTAACGAATCTCTGAGTAGATTTTTTACCATAAGCAAAAGCACGTACGCCACGAAACGATTTCGTCATTCGCGATATCTGTCTTCATTTTTATTTGCGTGTCTGTTTTTCTCGACTTAACGCGTGTCAACAAAATAATTACGAATTAGACCCCTTGATCCGTGGATAAAAGAGCTTCGATGCACGTTTATAGATTATACAAACGAATCGCACGTTTCGCTTTGAAAAATAAAACATATTGAAAACGGAAGTTTTTCAACCCAAACAATCGGATTATATACCGATGTATGTATATTGTTTTATAATTCAAAGTGCAGCTTCGAGTGTCGTATTTACCAAACTGTTGCACGCGATACACGATCGATACCGATCATTCGCGTATACCGAACGATGTACTATCACCTATCGAGAATCCCCATGAAACCAGCTTTAACAGTTGGTATTTTAACCTGAAACGTGTCGTCACTCGATTTATTATTCAAGCGTTGAATTGTAACAACGCATGTACTCTCGTCACGCTACGGCTACCAACGTATGCGTGAATACTAAATTATTCCATGGAATATCGTGTCGATAATATTTATTTATCTATGAACAAATGGCAATGAAATTTGTAACGTCAGAATACAGTAATTAATTATGAAAATTGCGTTACGTCTTCGCGAAGATTCATCACGGTCATTTCCATATGCTGTCATGCGCAGGATAAGAACAAGCTCAGTGGCAGAAAATCAATAATCGGTCTTGTGGAGAAAACCATTTTGTTGCATTGGAACATGCGCTGTAACGTCAGCTACCACTACATCGCATTTCACCAAATTTGCCAAAGAATTTCGTTAAAAAAAAAAAAAAAGGAAAAAGAAAAATTGAACTGACAGCTACTTGAACTAGATAAAACAAAATATTTTCTGGAACTCATCGTACTCGAAAACTCTTGTCAGAATTTTACGATAGAGAGGAGCTTAAATTATTGAAGCTTTATAAAATTCGAAAGAACTTGAGTTTGATAAGATGAGATACTCGTGGGACCTGGTACGATCGTTTAGTTACTGAGATATAGAAAAAAGAAACGAAACTTTTGATAAGAAACCACCGTGCTCTGAATGAAAACAACAAGTTTATCAATTTTAAGTTATTTGTTACATGCTGAATTTTCATTCGTGGCACGCGTTTCGAACATACGACACGGATATCTATTTAAATCGTGTTCTATTTATAGTCACCACTCCTATTACAAGTGGAGATCACAGATTCGTGAAACCGTGGCCTGGTTTCGTGGTAATTTCGGTGTAATAGCTAAAGATCTAGCTGACACGAATCGAGAAATTCAAAGAGAACGAGCGAAAAAGCGTAATGCGTTTCAATGAGAAAAACAAACGATGAAAAAAGCCATTATTTCATCCGGTATTTCCGCAGGTGGCATTTTTTAATTTCGTTTGCATATTGCATTTCCATGCAATTTTTTATGATGACTGTTGCATTGCATAACGCACAGTAATCCGATGCTTTCGTTTTCGATAAATAAGAAATAAATAACGTTTCCCATCGAATGTTTCGCAACCTGATTACCGATTGAATTGCTATTCAATAACATCGTTACCTATCGAATATATCGAACATGGTGTGATTGTACGAGTAAATAATATCAATTAGATGAAACTCATATTACTAGTGTTCCATTTAATCGATTTACCTTGGCGCTGTTCTTCGACGCTTGGTGCCATCGTATCAGCGCACGGCGCAGTCTCCTTTTGTATAGTCGACGTATTGATAGCGTTCACCGCTTGTGTTACGATCGATTTGTTCGTTTCTTCTTGGAAAAAGCCGGCTTGCAGTGCAAGTTTCCTCACGGCCAGACAGTAACCCAGAATCGGTGCCGCCAACAGGTCGAGACAGGCAGTAACCCAGGGCATAACCCGACGATGAACTATTCAAATTGGGGTCTTTGGTTTCCCTTCCCTTCCAAGGAAAACACAAGTCAACAGGTAGACCAGTCGAGAAGTCGATAATTACAGGAAAAGAATGAAAGTGATCCTGGTAACGCTTTTGCTTGAAATATCCAGCAAACAAGAGGCCTCTATTTGTATAAAATACTCGGAAACAGTGGTCTATTGCTAGTCTCCTTTTTACCCGTTTTGCTGCTCAATCTTCGGCTAGAGTTCTTCCGAAAAATGATCGCTACTTGTGTGCCGTATTATGGACAACAGGTCCTCCCTCGTTCCAATTTGCTTGATCCTCACCTCTGGAGCCAGTTTGCGTGCTTCTTTGTCTATGCTCGAAGAAAAGCCCAGTTCTCCGATTTTGTCCTCTTCTTTGGTTAAATCTTCTTTTACCCTCGATTCACTTGATTGTTTGATCGTCGACGATCTATCTATCACGTCACAATGTACCTTTATAAATATTGTCGATACAGACGTTGTCCGACTCTGCGCACGCGCTGCCACAAGTATATGCTAGTAGTTTACATAGTCACGGTGCTGCCTCACCGTTTTCCAGCACACTGGTGTTCCCTTCTCGCCACCACTTCAACTCTGCTTTGGTTATGTATATTTATATGTAAGGTATTCCTTACCCTTTTTACCTCCTTTTCTCTCCCTTTACCGCCCACGACAACGTGGTTTCACACGGACAATCTGTGGAGTTGCCTCTGCAGAATCAGTTCTCGTACAACCGGTTTACCAGATTAATTTTATCCACCAAAGACCTTCGAATATAACTGTCGACTCTCTATTGTCTGATTCTAATCTCTGCGTTTGTTGATGTTTTGTTCACTATATGTTGCGTGCAAATCCGCCTAACGTTCTGTAACTGAAGTTATACGAAAGTGTTTAAAAGTCAAAGTGAAAACGAAGTAAAATTGTGAAGTGAAAACGGTCGTCTCTAGTCAGATCGAGGTGGTACTAGCGACTGATATTCCCCCATTTGCTGCAGCTTTTAGCAACATCGATCCGGACCTGGTAGGCTCCCTCTGTTGAAACTGGCCAATCAACGATTCGCTTACCCCACTACTAGTATACAGCAATCATATTGGGGACACGTCGAATGTATTTACGTTTGAGGACAAAACGTCGATATTTACTGGGCCACTGCAACCTTAGACAATGCGACTTTTTACATAATATTTTACAAATCTGCGTGAAAATATCAACAGCGGTCATGGAGGAATCTGGTAGAATCTTTATTATATAATATCGTACAATGTCTCAACTATAATTTCGACAGACGCGAGCTACGTTCCACCAAATTTGAATCACCGTTATAGTGCTCTTTACGTTTATTTTGGTCGATTAACTATAATCGCTTTACTTAGACATTATTATAGACATTACTTAGACATTGTATTATAAAAACTAGTCTAATTTGGACCATTAACGTATTAATTCTTGAAACGATGACAACATAGAATTTCGTTCTTAAGTGTACAATTGTACACGCCTTCAGTTCACACGAACTGATACCAGAATCATTCTTTCCTCTCGTTCCATCATTGGACCTTATGCCTCATAAATTGTTACCGTAACGTATCACGTAATTCATAATTGCACGGCTTAAGCATTTTACTCTTGCTTCCTGGGTAACAGTTTCGACGTCACCCAAGTATTATTTATTGCAGGCAATAGATTAGATAATACATGATTCGGACTGAAAACAGGATTGCAATAACAAATGATAATTATTTACAATCTACTTGGATGAAAAGATGCAAGCTTTGAATATCATTTCTTTTGCAATTATGCGACGATTGAAATAATATTTGCTTTGATCGGTATCTAACGTTCACAAATCGATCTTCTCATTTTTCTTCGTTCGTTAACCGACCAAAGTCCACGTTTGTTTCTTCTATTTCTCCGATGATATTTAGCGAACATGAGCGGTCAGACTCGTGTACTTCACATTCAGCGTCATTTAATTCAGTCGGTGAATGGTAACGCGTTATTACCCTGTGAAATTGCAGCAGGTACAGTCTAATACGGCATAAATTATGGAAATAGTTCGCACACTGATGTGGATTTGAATCATACGATTTCTTAGAACTGATTCTATAAGTTTGATTATAATGTATGTTTATTGCTGCGTCTAGTTTATTGAAAAGTACACATTTTTATGTGACAGAAGATCTGTAATCATACGATTTGCGTAATTATCGGAGAAATGAATCAGTGTATCTTGTGATTTATATAGATAGCTAAAATTAAGGCAGTCGTTATCGTTGTATATGATAAATATTATTATCTGTTAGGGGATGATGAATGATTTGAATGAATTCGTGGAAGATCTAAATTAGTCGAGGAAACATTGGCTTTGGAACAATTTTCCTATATTGTCTTGTTGCCAAATAAAACGTGCATTGTACAGGTTGGAAATTTTTCCTGAAATTAATGATAGTTTTGTCTCAAACTTTTTTTAAACCTAGCATAATGCAATATTTTCTACAGTTGCATAAACGTGACATTTGGTAAACGTGATTCACGCATTCTTTCCGGTGACGCGAGTTTAGTCTGTGTTGCAATTTTTTGCAGTAATACAACACTTGTTCGAGGCTGTGAGTTAGCATAGCTTTTGCTGAATACTTATCGTCTACAAACAAGAAAGATTTTTGCACACGTCAAATACGTCCGTGACTTTCATCACGATATGGAAGATTCCGACTTTTCTTTGCATACGCAAAACGATATCGGAATATTAAAATCCACGAATTTCCTTACACGTGATAAACATGTGCCTCGAACGGCGCGTGATAAAATGATGATAGAGGTCATGAACGATCGAGGGTAGCATGAAATGAACTCTAAGTTCTATAACTAAATCGGCACACATGAATCGTTAACGTAACTCAATTGAGAAGAGAGCGTCGAATCGTCTAGAAACACTCGTACTCCTGTTCCAAAAGCGTTAGTGCCAAGAAGGTGCGCTTTGTCGTTCAATTATTATAAATAGAATAATGCTCCCAACCATCCGTTGTATTATCGCGTTGTTAAGTTACTTGTAAAGTCTACCGATTCTTTCGAATATCGTTTTAAGGCTCTTAGTTTTCATATAGTACTATTTTTGCAAGCATTTGTAAAACGTTATCGATGAAATCCAAGATTATCTTATTTTTGGAATCTCGAGCGATGTTTAAATCGCTCGAGATTACTCTAAATATATTTTGACATAGTAAAAATAAATTTTAATTCAAATTTCCCGCATAACGCCACTTTTTTAATTGCTAGTTTCCATCTGAACACGGAAGATGGCAGGACGGTTCCTAATCAATACAAATTGATTGTTTGATGCGTATGAAGCTGTTTTACCTTTCCCTACGCTAGTGGCGCTGCGTGATATTCTCAATGTTATCATTCATCATATCGATATAATGTGGCGTTTACACTTTGGACACTTTTTGAAGCGACTGTGTTGTGTTTGAATGCGATCTGCGATTTAAACGAAGAAAGATTTCTTGCAAAAGGTACACAATATCATCATATTTTTGTTTGTATTATTCTTTTATACTGAACTTTTCCCCTGCATAGAAATGAAGAATTTGTAGGTTATGTTATCTATTGTATTTACATATATCGCGTAGTATAATAAATATATAAATCATATGTATATGTTTTTACTTGTATATTGGAATATATTACTTAATTTTTGTTTAAACATTGTTACAGTTGGTTGGGCGTCGTGGCAAAATGTTCAAGGCTTCGGAGAACCTTCTACAGTAAAGTCACAAATTTTGAACCTTATTAGGTCCATACGAACGGTGGCACGAAGTAATTACAAACAAATTATTTTAATTCGTTTGATAATTAATTTAAATATAACACAAATATGTTGTTTGTTGCAGTTCCATTGATATTCCTAAATATCGTAACAATAATTGTGAATAATTGGTGCTTGGGTGAAAGAAACGATTGATGGTGTAAATAAAAGGACAATGAGCTGTGAAAACTGATGTACATAAACGCAAAATTACATTCTTTTATTTTTACCTTTGTATCGAAGAGTAAAGTATTTTTTATTATATCGTGTTTCAGCATATTTTTGTACTGCAAGTATTTTAAAAGATAGCAGTATTTATATATGTTGTTTCTATCTATATCACTTCTTATTTATTTTTATATTATTTTATAAGCTTCCAATTGTTTAATTATATTGGATACGTTTTACATATTTTTCTAATCATCGTAGTGAAGACAAAAAAATCTTTATACGATAATGCAGTAATACACAACAAACCTTTTATCATATCAAAATACATATATTTCCATATATACTTAAATATTTATCTAAAATATCATTCATCATTTCGAACTTTTTAGAATATTTCTTTCCACGTTATCTAGCAGTTCCTATTCCATCTGCACTAAACATCTGCTTTTTCCTACACTAAACAGCATCTACTTACTTCATTTTGCCAATGTCTACAAATAAACTTGAAACAACCGTCGAAATTCATATTGCAACATCAACTCTATAAAAGGATGTTTGTCATGCGACATCAACATGTAACTGTAAGTTGCAATTTAGTTCCATTTTTTTTTATCGACGCCAACAATTGAAAATCTCATACTTCGTTAGGAGAATCGTCAAAGAATTGAATATCTTTTTACTTTTATTTTTTTTTCGAAATTCTATTTACTCAAGACACGTGCTCGGAACTTGTTTCATTTTCTCAATTAGTCATTTACATTTTATTCTTGAAAGTACGGGGAAATTCATGGTGAAGAGATATGGCGAACTTCCGCTACAGGACGTCTCTTTCCGTTAAGTGTCTTCGAATGTACTTTCTCACGGGTAATTTAAATCATAAATCAACAGACGAACGTACTGTAAATTATGTTCGACTTGGTGTGAGGTGTAAGTAGTTGGACAGGATGCTCATGTCTGTTTGTCTTCGTATCTTCATAGACGACGCGATGGCGCACGCGGGAAGCCAATGATTTTCTCGTAACTTTCTCCCCTTCTTCGCTTTCTCGGGGTGGAAGTAACATATATACATACACATCTCCGTGCAATCAATAAACAAGTGTCATGTTGACTTTGCATTCTGTCATTAGCTACCAACAATTCAATTTTTGTCACATTTCAGCAACGTGCAACAAATTTCATAATTTCTTAACTTCTTATTGCCAGCTTTAAAATCTTATATCTATCTTTAAAGGATCAATTTATTTTCCTCGAGTTATACCTTGAAATATAGATACATGTCTCACGTCTAAAATAGATTCACTAAACACGGAAAATCGCCACTGAAACGCACATTTGTTTACGTCCGCTTAATCATATATTCAAAACGATAAATAGAATGGTTTAACTATTTCAATTTCCTCCGTTAGATTTAATTTGTAGTGTCCATTAATCTTGGACGCCTTCGCGGTCGATTGGAACGGAAATCGTGAGGCGATATAACGACTGGATCACTTCTGGCTGATCTCCTTCACCGTAATAGTCATAGAAGTGATAAACACGTTTGTGCAATCGAATCCCTGCCATTTACACAATTTCTGAGCACGTATGGGCCCATCAAAATTGCACCGCTTTTTTCTCTCGTGCAAGTTCCACAGTTGCAAGTACGACCTGCATTCCCTGGACTCTTTCGTGTAATGCTTGTCCAAGTTACATAACCGACCCTCATCAGAGAATCTCTCTTTCCTTCTTTTTTAAATTTTTTCTTGCGAATGGCTGAAGCTGCTCGATTAGCTGCGCTGATACACGGCAGTGCCTATTCCATTTTTCGTAGAATACAAACTTGTTGCGTAATCTTTCCGACTTGTATGCGCACGTGCGTGCTGAACAACGTGGAATGTATATGTGTGTTCACAAGATACCAGAAACCATTAGAACCGCTAAAGATATAATTTGAAGAAAAGAGGAAGAGGAAAGAGATATTCCTGGAACTTTCTTGATTTCTTCCGTTCTTCTTTGTTTTTCTTTTCAAAACCTGTGAGAGAATGTTGTGCAAGTTTGTTATCTATCGATCATAGTTGTTTATGCAACTCATCAACATGTTTATCGACGCAATTGAATAAATAGACTTGAATAAAAATGTAGAGATTTTCTTCGCTCATCAAATACTATATTATGATTACTGTATTTTAGGTATTTTCTATATTTATCTATTGTTACGTCCAGTGACTCAGAATCCATTCCCCGGTCGAGGCGGCCATTAGCTATGCAAATATAATTAGCTGGACCACAATAATCCTAAGGAACTATTATAAAACTAAACATTTATATTTTACCATTAGGGCCCTTAATTGTTATAAAATATATGCAAGTCGAGACGTTCCTTATGATTATTACTGCACAAGGTAAAAATGGGAAGGTCGGGTTTTTTTTCACGTTCAACGTTCCTTTCCACCCACAAGCGACCTCACTAGGCGACCAACGCTCAGCAATAGTTTTCCTCTGCGATAGCATCGTCACCGAACTTCACTGGTTTGTTATCCTTAGATCAGTCGTCTATTTAACTTGTTTGTCATTCTTTCAAAAGGATGATTGCAAAGTAATTCTGTTATATTTTATGATTTTCATCGTTTGTAATACACGGTTATTTTTTCAGTCTTTTGATCAGTGTAAAAATTTAATTAACGCATTAACATTAATCAACGTCTCTGTATAAGAAAAATGGCAGTATTTTAAAAAATATCACAAGAAAAATCGAGTTACACGCAACGGATGAAACCAACGGAAAGTGTCGATACAATTGTCGGTAGCAGTATTGTTACCAGGTCCCATAATTATAGAAGGCGACGTATCTTGCTTTAAGAAGCTCGTTAAAAAACGCATCCGTTGTCGCGTTAATGAAGACATCAGCCATATGTTGAGCAATCTGCATTAGGCTCAAAAGCTTGTGGCGCAGAAACGGGATTAGCGAAAGTAAAACAGACAGGGCCACTGTAAACGCGCACATTTTACGAGCCGGCTGCTCGACAAATCTTCTTCCCATAATTGGCCGAGCAGACCGCATTGTGCGTCATCGTGCCCGCGTTTTTCTCTCCTTTCACACGCTGCGACTTCTCCGGATCTGATAGATCGTCCAATTACATGTTTCTCGTGGACAAAAGTTCGTTATGAGCTTCGAGAGTGAAAAAGTTGAGAAAGGAATTCGAATTCTACGTTGTTTAAAATTGTTGTATTAAAATGATCGGGAATTATTATCGTATTAAATCCTAATCTTACATTATTTAGAATTAACATATAAATTTTCAATATTAAATTACTTGGAATATTTTTATCATTTCAATGCGAAGACGAAGAGCTTTTTATGCTCGCGTTAAAGTATTCATTTCTTTTAGAAAAGTACATGTAAAAGAGATCAGATATTGGTTTATTGGATGAAAATCTCCGTGCGATTGGCTTTAAAATATATACTGCGAGGAAAGTGGAAATTTGAACTGTCTGCGTTCCTGCGTGGGTGTGCTTCGGAACAAAAGTCCATTTTAACGAATTTAACGATTCGTTGTTATTTTGGGTTTCAGAACCTAAACATCGTTCCAATTGAATTAGAGAATTAAAGATACATTAAAAAGGGATAAAATACAATTCATTAAGTATTCATACGTAGTTAC
This sequence comes from Bombus affinis, assembly GCF_024516045.1. NCBI lineage: Eukaryota > Metazoa > Arthropoda > Insecta > Hymenoptera > Apidae > Bombus > Bombus affinis. The sequence goes on from NW_026109274.1 coordinate 19,540, forward strand.
TCAGGCAGGGTCTACCGTCTATTTTTCATTTGTTCCAGTCGGACCGGAGCAGATGCCGCGTCACAAAAATGGCTGTAACTTATAAAATAATTGAAATTTTGAAAAATCCTTTTAAGGGCATATTCTTGAATGTCTATTCTTTGGAAATATGAAGAATAAATTTTCGATTTTTTCAAATTTGTAGACTAGAATACCCCTTAAAAGAATCCTCTTTGAGCCATGGAATTCCACTTTGCAATTTCATCCAGAACTGGAGCACGGATGGACCTCATTGCGTGAGCGTTTTTCCTTCTTTCGCACGGCTTCTACCTGGCAGGCACGTTTATGGATTATGTACGGCTCTTACAAAATTCCACAGAGAGTCTCACAGTTCCTCTTCTTCTCTCCTTTCCCCTTTCTCGACCTCGCCATTCCTGGCGAAGAGTCGCGGCACTTTCCCTGCTGGACGTCGTACATACGTAAGTCCTTTTAAAATGGCCGAATCGGAATTGACATTCCGATTTTCTCGTTGTTCATAGAAATAACACTTTCTCGATCGCTACTATTCCTTTGTTAATTCCAAAAACTAGAACGATATTTGTATATACATGAAAAATAGTACTCGATAAATTTCGTCATTTGTTTAGCTATTTCATATTTTTCCTTTGAACAATCAGATGAATATGGAAGATGATAGTTTCACAGTGTATAAAGAAGTTGTTTGGTAGTGTTTGAGCAACGAAGAACATCCTATGAAAGGCTCCAAGCCTTTTCACGCAATATCTCCTCCACGTTTTTACTATTAACGCCTTCCGCTCTCTCGATAGTATTTTTTTTTTTTTTTTATTGTCCACGATATCTCGCCGACATCAAATATTTATTTTTCTTCTGTAATGTGTTACACGCTCTCTTGCGCAAAATCAGCTCGATTAAACACAACGACGTTAGCAGGAATACGGAGAAATATCCAGCTTGATGATTTAATTTAGCTGTAGCATAGCGTTCGCGACTTATTCTTCATTACGGCGTGTTTAATTGCACCAGGCTCGCATTGTGTCCGAGACGCTGGCTGATTACTTAATTCTAGCACACGTTACTCAATTTCTAATTACCCGAGCCGCGGAACTCCTGGCGATCCTAAATCGAAATTGTTTCGAAAGCCACAAGAATTTCCTATTTCATGAGAATTTCCATATTATCGATTTAATCATACCGCTTTCAAACAGTGCAATAAGATCATCATAAAAGACAGACATTCCCATTGAACATTATGGATTTCATAAGGCAGGCGCATCAGCTCTTCTAATGGAGGAAATTCTAGCGCCTGACTTCAATAAGTCTGTTACGTGTACCGATTGCACAAACAACGAAATCTAAACACGCGTAAGCGATTTCACGAGGCGTATCGCGGCTCGTTGTTCAGCGTCTAAACGTTTCCATTGGCTACGGACTTACGTACGTCGAGTCACAGTTGAAAAATTTCCTGTAAATTTCTGATAACACGGAATACTATCTCGTCGAATTGATTTATAAAATTCGATTGACGTTAATAGTAGAAATTTTCTGATCGGTTATTATTTGTTTTTCAAAAATACATTATCCGAGATAAAATTGAAACCTCGAGACAAAATTTCTGTCAACACAAGATACTATTTCGTCGAATCGTCTGTAAAATTCTAATGACGTTCGTTAGAAATCTTCTAACTGATTATTATTTGCTTCTCAAAGGTACGACATTATTCGGTAATAATTCAAAATCAAGAGTACACTACGTGCGCACGTAGTAGAGTCTCGCTTATTGATAGCGCGCTTATTGATAATAATTCCTCTCTCATTTTCGATAATAGGCGAGAATAGGCAAAATTTAATTAGAATTATCGGAACTTTAATTATTGCACTTACGGAGTTTTATAACAATTATGGATTTTTATCTATTTTCAAGCTGAGCTAACGGTATATGTATAAGAGGATAACAAAGAGATGACGACATTCTTGCGCGCACTTTAACAAGCAACTTGAAACGACTTGGATACTATGGACCAACAGCGATCTAATGAGATTTTCGCTGCTTATACCTTCACGTACGCTATATAAAACCGCCATCAATAAAAATTCACGATTCACGGAAAGAAAGAGAATATAAAGGAGTGCATTTCTGCCGTGTGAAAAACGTTAACGGCGGTGCTGGGTGACCTCGTTAACCGAACACGTGGATTTTCGTGGTAATACCTTTTTCTATCGTGCCTGCATAATTCCACCGTAATGAGTGGCTTTGATGCTTATAATTCCACCGGTATCGCTTCCGATAGCAGAGTTTCCAGCTAACGATACTTCTCTTCGCTTTGATCAAATGTTTCATTCCATCATAATCCTTAACAAAGTCAATGTGGAAATTTCATCAGAGAAGAGAACCTTGAAATTTCTTAATTCCGTAGAAAACAGTATCAATTGTGCGTTACTAAATTCCTACGCGAATAGGTACAGTATCGTAGAAAATATGAGTAGGAGGAGCTTGAGTGAAACTTTGGTTGTTAATGGCATCGATAGTAGATGTGTCGCTATGTTTCCTTTGAGTTTAGTGTTGCAAAAGCACCAAGATTATAGGAATTTAGAGAGGATTATCCGGACAAAGACGACTATATAGAGACAGCCTTAACGTAGAGGAAGGAAATAATAATGACCCGAAAAATAATTATCATTAAATTAAAAATAAAGCAAACAAATTACATCTGTACTTCAAAACTATCTATTTATATCTTAAAAAGGTCTAGTATTTACCGCGTAACCGATAGTTAGACTAAAAAGAAAATTCATAATAATCACTACTCTTGTTGTTGTTACACGAGACAATCTCACCTTAAGATATTTAACCAATTTCATAGCAATAAAAATAATGGTTGGAACGAAAATGTCCTAAAGGATGTAACACAATTGAAGGATATTCAAAGGAATTGTGCGAGCATTTTATGCGGTTAATTTAATCAAGTAGGCGCCGACATAAATCCAGGCGAGCGCATTCTCGCGAATGTCGTGGAAAAAGGAATACACTCGAGTATTTCAGGCACTATAGGCAAGGGTCTTTTGTGAGCTGCATAATAGTAAAAGCATACTTGATTATTGGCGTCCCTCGATCCACGAAAGACAATGCAAACTCGTGTTTACACACGAACATGTACACAATTCTTTGGCAAAGGAATTTAAGCAAATTTATGCCTGTAAAGGATAGTTCACGCGAATTTACGATTCATCGCCTCTCGAGCGCAATTGATATCGTTCCAAGGTAGCCGTTGTTGACTCGTTACATTCTCGAAATTTCTCTCCCGATTTTATCGCCTTAGCAATGTGTACGTTGGCAATAATGCACCTTTTTCCAAAAAAACATGTCGTTGGGGGCCAATTAATCTGACGTCATTCAGCTTTGAGACAATTTACGATAAGTGTAGTAGGTGAAATACAATTCAGTAGGGTCGTAAAGCGTTAAGCAAGGTCACTAATTGATCTAACTACAATTAAGGCCGTACGTAAGAGTCTGCCCCAGATTTTAAAAATTTATATCATCGCCAGTGGTTCAACGACGTGTCATAAAGTTGGAGTTTTCAATATAGAAATTACTCGAAAATATTATTCTGTTTTTAAATAAATAAACTTTTTGGAAATAGAATTTTGGGAACAGAAGTAGAACTGCAGAAGTAGAAGCAGGATTTCATTCACTTGGACTCTATTTGTTGGAAGGAAGTTTTATTTAATATCCGACTAACTGAACTTTTGTCGATTGAATTCACTTATCTACTATTTTACCCACTCGAGATATTCAGAACGGATGAACACAAGGTGTAATGAAACTGTTCAAACTTTGAATCATCCCTTAAACTCGAAGTGTCTCGTTTAATTCGACAGAGAGCCGGTAAACCGATCTCCGGCCACTTTAATCATCCAACAATTTCACGCTGGGATTCGCTCGAACGCCGCTATCTTTCCCGGTTGACGCGAAATCTCATTCGAAGATGGAAGAACCTTCAACCGTGTGGAACAGCAGTCAAACAGTGTATCAACGGAATGCTAAATCAAAGCTTTCGAAAGTGACTCTTATCGGTATAGTCACAATTTACGATAATGTGTTACGCACAGACAATATAAAAATTTGTCTCGAATGAAATTCGTTCTTCATTAGAAAACAATTTAATAGATAGACTCACGAAAATTCCCACCTGGAACTCGTCAACTGTTTTTCAAAATACACCTAACATTCTTGTATGTTTCTAGTATTTTTCCAATTCATCGTGATATCATTCTTCGCGAATTCATATTGCTCGCATTCTAAAAAAACACTTACCAAAATCCTTACATCTGCAAGGAAACGTGCAATCGAAACGTGTAAATCTCAGCTCTCGCTCATTTTATGATCGCTCTATATTTTTATTCGTGGTGTACGTATACGCGTGAACCTTGAAGCGAGATACAGTTTGGCCAAACGAATTTGACGAGACGCGTCTGGAAAAGGAAAAATAATTTAATAAAAGCCGGTTGACTATAAACCCTTTTATAACACGGTTTCAATCACAAGCTGGCCAGATTGGATATCACGTTACAATGGTATTTATTCCCGATGATGACCCGTTACGACGACCGGATCCATACGCGACAAGACAGAGCTAGCACCTCGTAAATCGAAGCCCAAGACATTTAGGATCATATTAAATGAGGCTAAGTGCGATAGCGGCCGTGATAGGATTAAACAAGATATATACAGTGGCCTGGCTATCTAAAGCTTGTGTATAACGCGTGTCCACATTTTTCATGAATTAATACATAATAAAGCGGAGAGACCACTTAGCGTCTCGTAATTTTGGCAAAAGTACATCGTAAACACTGACGAAATATGATTGCATAAAGAACAGAACCTGCTAATTTCGAAAAAAGTTTCGTGTACGTTTTGAGTGGAATTTCAAAACTTTAAGAATGTAATATAGTAGAAAACAACAATAACGAGGACAAAGAATATTTTTTCCAAGCCACTTTTACGTGGAAAAATAAATTACGATCGTTATTCGATGGTTAAGTATTCGACAATCTGGCGAGCTGTAAGTATTCGCATTAAAAATAACGAGATGAAACTGCAGGAATACGAAGGTACGGGAATGCGTGAAGAAAACGTTCGTTTAATCAATTTACTAGCGTCCATGGCAGCTGTTACTAAAAGCCTGTTGTTCAATCTAGCAACGTGAATGGAAATTACAATTTAAAACGGGTAAAATACTTCTGGACAATCTCTTCCTTTCTCTTTTTCTTTCTTTCTCTTTCTCTCTATCTTTCAACTCACGGCTGCAGTTAATAAAATTCTGCATAGATACAGTTTCTCTGGTTGATGTGATTCACGCTTGGAAATATCGATTTCGTTCGTTCGAGAATATAGCAGTCTTTTTCGTGCGTAAATTGAACTAGGAAGTTTCGTGGACGGTGCTACGTACGTTGGTGGAATATCATTGGCGTCATTAAGCTTCGACTATCGATTTTCAAGTTGGTTGGCGTTGCGACGTCATTCCCCGGGGCATAAAAATTTCGCTTTATCGATTAATACAATCGCGCCTATTTGTTTTAGAAGAGGAACTAATAGAGAATTTTTATTTTTCGAGCTTTTTCTACATTGCAATTTAACTTTGTTACGGTTTAAATTTTGGATAATTGAATTTTATTTTAGCTTCAACCGAGAAAAAAGAACATTCAACTATATGGAAAAATTATTATAGTATATTGAAACGGGGGCGCGCTTATTGATAATAATTCCTCTCTCACTTTCGATAAATTTTCTAATAATAGAGAAATATAGTTTGGGCGAAGAGCCCTCAAAATAACAGAGCAGAATTCATTTTTGTCGAATGATGGAATATTCGAATCCTTACACGCAGAAGAACGGAAAAGTTGTGGATTTAGAATTATCACGATCGTCATGAAGCACACGAGTTAACTTTCAATTAAATAAGCAAACATAGAACTCGATTGGGAAAATAATTTACATCGTTGGTATTAATTCGTCGAATTGATATTTTCAATCTTCCCGGTATCACCTGTACGCAAGTTAATTTCCATGGAAATCTTCACAGCACCACATTTCCTGGATATTTTGATAATTAATTGCTCGTGTATCATTTAAAAAGGCACGTGTAGAATGCGTTGCACGGTACCACGCATGTTACCTAACAAGTTTTAATAAAACCCGGTGAAAATCGATTAATTACTGCGGCGGAAAATTCTAAAAACATTGCATTGCACCGCTCTACTTCGTTTCATGGTTCTCCATACAGGCACAAATGAAATAATCAAACTACGATTCTTTCCAATACCAGCGAAACGATGCACGTGCGTCCCGCTGATGTAACAATACATTGTTATTTCGCAGAGGTTTTCTTATTACGTGGTTCTTTTATACCAGATACAATACCCGCGAGTTGTAAAATTATTTCAAAGACGCGAGTTATGAAAATTGAATTGGATTGCACGTGGTTGGTATGGATGAGAGCAGATTGCGAGAAAAAACTCGGATTTCCTATCAAGAACCGCACAAGATTAGCAACGTTTTAACGACTTCCGATGATCGATTTCGATTTCGTAGAAGAAGAATCGTGAAATCGCATGGGGGCTACTAATTGGGGCGTTGGCAAAATAATCATGCATCGGACACATGGTCGAATCGAAGCAACGTTATTCGTTTCATTTGCACTTGCTAAATTTGTAAATAATTGCTAGTTGCGGACAACCGGTCAAATCGATTAGTAAAATCCTTGATTCCTTTCTTCCTGTTAAAATAGTTAAAAATAGTACTGTTTTAAATATTATATTAAGTGTAAACGCGCAAAGTAAACGGTCAGTAACCATGGAGATTGGAAACATGAATAGAGATGAAACAGAAAAGAAATAGTCTTATTTTTCCAGCGACTGTATAATTCCAAATCATCAGAGAAGATTACACTTTTCAATCAATATTCGATTAAAAGAGACTTCATTTTGAAGACTTATTCACAATCGAGTTTATTGCTCGCCGCATTATTGTTCTTGTCGAGTAGAATAAAAGTAAATAAGATGCGGAAGAACGCGATGCGGAAGCAATTTTCTTCCATACAGAATAATTTAGCAACCTAATGCTATTAGCCAATTGACAAGCTGCAAATTGTACATGTATTTTTTACAATTTCACAGTTTTACGCGATATAAGATAATTGCATAACATGCAATTTCCAAAATTTACATTTAAAATTATAATTTATTATTATCGATCACTTGTAAAGTATCATTAGTTCAATCGTGCAAGGTGGACAGTTCCTATTACCCAAACTAATAAAAAGAAATAGAGAGGATTAGCTGGTGAACCTTTTTCATTGGAACTGCTCGATTATCCGAAATCCCATGGTCCCTACTCGGACAAGTGAGATTCCACTGTATTACCTATCTTTATAGTCGGACGATATGCGTGTGCAACAAAATTTCCTATCTGTGGTCGGCAGGATATATGAAGATAAGAGCAGCATGGGAGAACCGAGATTATTTTACAGACTCGGTTTCTATGAAATTGCAGTATAAGAAAGAAAAGGAGAAGGTAATCCAGTCTTCGAGTATTTACAGTCTTCGAGTGTCCACTCTCCCTTGGGTACAAAGAATCCTCTGTTTCATTGCTAAACGGCACTTTCAGCGCTTTTGTCTTCCGTCTGACTAATATCGGTTTCTACTACTAATCTCATCCAGCTTCGCCGATATCCATGGTACTGGAACCTATCCTTTGAACTAGTCCCCTGAATTATGATCTCTTGTTATTCATCGTATTAGGATAATTGTAATAAATGGGTAAAATGATTACAGTGTGTATCAAATTTAACAAATTGAATTCTTCCGTCATCATCTGAGAGAACTGTGATCGCCATATCACTTGGAACGTTTCAAAACTCTGAACTCGTGCAAGTTTTTCTGGAGCTTAATAATTCTGTCGAATGAATGGTGCTTCTTTGACCGGACTGATTATAATTATGGTGGCACAGCTGGTTTTAATATTCTATATTTTAATTCGCTTATTTGGAGCTTGATTGAAGAAAAATTCCGGAAATTCTGGGATTTCGAATACAATTGTTTCAATTTGTCATCAGGTAACCTATTTATATCTCTCAGATACGTAATTCAAAATTGTAATATAAAATAATTTTTATTCAAACGACTGTAGCTTCTTTTTTTAATCGCGAGTAAAAAAAACGAGACTGGCCTGTAAAACTATTTCTCAATGATTTTATGGCACAAAATCGTTGACACAGACGTTTTATATGTATCTTAAAAGATCATATATTTAAGGATAAAAATGTTGAGTAATTCGTGACAACACAACGTCCGAATATTTTGAATATTATATCGAAAAAAGAGAGGTTTACGGGAAATTGAGAAAGATGTTGGTCCTTTTAAACTGAAAAATATCACGATATTTGGCCGTCAAGCGTCAACGCCGTTCATCGCACGCAAGTGCAATTTTTTCAATCCATCAATCCTTTCTCGATTGACGCGTTCACTGTAAAGCTAGATGATAAAATGGAGTTCCGAGGACGTTAAACAAATTTAATCCCAGTAAGACGATGATATCTTCTCGAAAGAATCACAAAAGACACGGAGATACCATGCCGTTAAAAAAAAAAACAATTTGGTTTGAGGAAATATGTCGATAGGCTTAAAGTTGAACTAACCTAAGCTTCTTAACCCCTCTTACGAGCTTGACTATGCTACACCATAACGAGTAGAAGGATTAGTTAGGTTTGCTCGAATTTTTCTTTGTATTCGTCGGACAACGAACTAGTATGTAATATGTAATATATATAGAAACATCTTGGCAGTATGTTTTTCGAGAAATCGAATAAGCCGCCCCAATAATTCTGTCTGGTTATCCCTCAGCAAATATCATTTCTATCGTCGATAAATTAATTTTAAACGTCTCATTTTCTCAACCAGTTTATCAAAATTTGATGGACATCATTGACATTGTAGAATCTTTAAGCGAAAATGGAAAGCTCGAAACATAATGAAACGTGTGGGGGAATGACATATTGAATTAAATTTCTTATTACAGTGGTATTTACGTACCTTTAACAATGGACGAGGGAAACGCGAGCGAAATGAGTTTACGGTTTAGCATCGTGACGGGGGTAAATTAAAAACGCCATCTCTACATCCGAGGAAGTTACATTACAACAAAAGTTACAAGCAAATTCTACGCTTTCTGGCTTAATTAATACATTCTAGATTGTACAAAGAGCTAACTAGAAAGTCACGTGAATACGGAACACTGGTTTTTTGTTTAATTAAAGCGTCTCGAAAAGCTCGTTCGAAGAATCGAGTTAAGTGTTAAGAACTCGGATTAAATAGTTAATGACACAGTTTAATCAATTGTTATTTACTTTGTGAACACGAACGTTTTGATAACAAGCGGCTTGTTAGTTGATATTTAACGAATCTAGAAATGCATTTTAATTTGTAGTACATCTGTCACATCTCGGCAGTGCCTTAAACATTCTTTCCAAACGAGATTTCTTTGAATTCGAAAAATCGTTACTTTCACTAAAATTCTACCGTTATATTAAAGCGTTTCCTTTTGATCATCAAGTAGCGTAAAAGTTAGAAAATCACCAAAAAAGCATTTATCATATTTTTCCTATGTAACATTTAACAAACTTCGTTCGGAATATATATGTAATATCGTGGACAAAAGGCCTAAGATATCGGCCGAACCGTAAACAAAGTCGCGAAAGCCGCGGCATCGTCGGGTACATCAATGCGGTCCTTTCAAGTGGATAGTTTCGCGGAAAGGGGCTGCGTGACCCTGGTCACGGGCGTTTCGGGACACGTGTCCGATAGGACGAGAAAAGACAAAGAAACGCTAAAGGCAGTGTTAGTTGAGAAGCCGGAGAGAACGGATGCAAAAAGCGTGCAGTGTGAGTGAGAAGCGAGAGCGAGCGAGTGTAGAAGCCGGAGAGTGTGAATCGGGAAGTCGAAAGCCGCGTATGAAAATAAGACGTACGACAACATTGTAATCATTTCGTTGCTTCGAATATTATTTATTAAATCAAAACATCATTACCCATAATAATCCATCATTACCCAACATAAAGACCCATTTAGATACTACATATATGTATCGTTATATAGTCCACAACTATTGTTTACTAAATTATTAACCGTAAAAATAAATTTCTCGCGATTACTGAAAGAACAGTTTTAGATAAGAAACTGAATCATCAGCGATGTTTGCGTAATTAGTGTGACGGTAAGGTTGACTTTCGTCTTTCTTGAGGGTGGCCCCCATAAAAATATCGAACTGAAACCTCCGGTAGTCTTAAAGCTATTTTCACCAGGCTATGAGTAAACATCGAGCGGGAGGATCGTAAAGTTGAGAAAGTGGCTGCTTTTGACCGTCGGCGGCGTTGATCCACCCTCTATAACTGCCAATAGAGGGTTGCGCATTGCCACCAGTGTACGTTCTGTTGTTTAGACTGCGGTATTATTCCAGAGAACATTTATGTGGTTAGTACGCCACAAAATTTAGATATTCGGCGCAATACCGAGATTGCATGTCAATATGACGTTTCAATATCTCCATTAAGTAATTAAATGAAGCCTGCCGGCGAAATATAAATTAACATCTTTAATAGGCAATATACGCTATTGTACGGAACCATTTGAATTGCCATGTGCACTTGCGGTAATGGTATACCAATTTTTCCAAAATGTATAAATTAATGGCAAATCAATGACTAGAGACGGTGATTAGTGTGTTCTCGTGAAATTGGAAGATTATAAACGCAAATAATCTGTTAACGAGGATCGCGTATAGAATTAGATGAAACTCGTATTAAAGGAATCAGGATGAAAAAATATATAATACAAAGAAATGAACCAAAGTTGAAATTAATCAATATTCTTTAAAAAATGCGTCGTTGTAAATTTGCGAAATTTGTCTACGAAGAATTATGAATTGATCGCTTGGCTCTTCTGATAGTTCTGACGTTATAGAAATAAAAAATAGTCTTCTTCGCAGATAAAGTACACTATCACGTTGACGTACTTCCGGATTTTGGATAATTCTGCTGGAAACAGCGTTAATAATCTTCGCGTGAGTTTAGAAGTACCTCCTTTATCTGACTCGTAGTTTACGAGCGGTTTGAAGATAAAGAACTTTTTAAAGTATGTTTTATTGCACTAATCGCTTGAAAACCATGCTGATGAACTCCGTAAATTGAAAAGCAGAGAAAAATAACGATATTACGTACATTTTTTAAACTTGAACTATGTAATTGTCTATACCAGCAGCTTTGATAAATAAACTTAAGGATATCAGTCAGTTGACTAATTGTAAAATTGCAAATTATTGCGCGAGAAAGCTGAGATAATAAAATTGAAATGCTTTACTTTACTGAAATCATAGCAAATCTTTTGATCGTTAATTTTTATGGACGAATTGCATCCTAATTGATTGAACGTTTGAACATTTTTAAGCTTCTATTATTTTAAGGTATATTAAAATACATTAGATGGAGATGATCGGACAAAAGGTAATTTACACGATTCGATCAAATAGTTGCATTAGTATTCATCGTCAATATCCGCCAGTAAAAGCGACACGAAATCATAGTGAATCCTTTAGTAAGACGTGTCCCAAGATCCGTCGCGTTCCTTTGCTCTTTCAAAGTTTATTTCCTGGTGGATCTCCGTCGTGTTCGTTTGAGAAACGTGCCTCAGCTTTCGATAAAATAAAGGCGGGGAACCGTGCGGATAGTTCCTTAGGAAATTGAAGAGAGTACCGACTGTTCCTGGCAATCTCTAAACATTCCCTTGACTACTAAACATTCCCTAATCCGTTTCCTACTTCCAAAGAAGAATAAAAACTTCGAACAAAACGAACTGTTGTTTGAGAAAGAAAGAGTGTAATACTCCAATTACCCACCTATAAAACCCTACTTTGGGCTACTGAAACAAAGAGGATGAATAAAAAGAACAAAGCAGCGTAAGGAAAACAAAGCACGTATTGTTTCGAACTGACAAATAAAATCCAACGCTGCGCGCCGGTGTGATGAATTGGTGCTCTTGAAGCTTAAATACCGAACAGTTTGGAATTTATTTGATAGGTACATTCGTGTCATTTACATTTCATCTATTGTAGAGGACACCAAACTTCGAGCGTCCAATATTTGTTCCCACCGCTGAACACCGTATTCTGCATATTTCAATCGTGTTACGGTAGCGAGTTAGAGAGAACCAGAGAACTCCTGGCCTCTTCAAGATGTTCGATACACCGATACAACGGAACGAGATATTCAATTATAGGAAGAACACTTGATGCACGATTGTAGAACAAGATTGAAGCGTGGTGGCCGATTATTTTCGTGAAAACAACCTACCGTTTGTTCCAAGTGTTCGTTCCAAGTATTCGTTCCAACTGTTCCTTCTGAACGTTCCTTCCCCTCATTCGTGCGAAACGTTTGTCCCAAAGTGTTGGTTCGAAAGGTTCGTCCTACACCCGACAGATCCATTTTTCGTCGTTGATATCATGCCGTCTCATCGTTCTAGGCGACGGGGAGAGAGAGAGAGAGAAAGAGAAAAAAGGCAACGGGATAAAATAACGTTCCCAAAGGATGGAAACATGGGATAACCAAGCCTCGCCTGGTAGCTTTTATTCGAATGGCAACCTTTCTAGACGTTTTTTATACTCGCCCGGTCGTTTTGATTGCGTATTCTTCGTCGGTCGGTTGGTATTTGCTATTCGACGAAGAGGAGGGAAATAGTCGAGTGGTGAACCAAGGAATTTTAATATCACGTTCAACGCTCGGATTTCCGACGTTTTCGTATTAAAACGACCGGAACAGATTGCAATCACGCCGACGGCTACTCGGCAATTAGAGAGAAAACAGGCCAGAGACGACTGTTTAAAGTTGGATAATCGAGAAACGAAATATATGGGAAGAAAGTTGGTTATTCGGCCAAAGGAAAATTAATGTACAATGGATGGAAGGAAACGAAAGAACGTAACGATATATTCCTGAAAAGGTTGACAACAGCAGGTGTTATGGCGGAGCTTCGTGGAACGACGTTCATGTTTCTGAAGTGAAATAATAAACGCGATTTTTCCAATTGGATCCTTCCATATTTTGGACGCTTTATGGATTTTCGATGAATAATGCTATTTTATATAGGTTGGAGTTGATAATCAAGCTGATCCACTCGGATTGGTTATCACACCTTTTATTTTCTCTCTTGTACAAAACACCAAATCACACAGCTAACGTCTAATCTCTCCCAATGCGTCTTAGCAATTAACACGTGGTCGACTCCTAAGACAAAAGAGCGTCGTGAGGAGTCGTGCCAACATAAGCCTAGTAACCTTTTAGCAACTAGCGGTCATACCAACTGAGCATCTCTCAACACTCCCCTTTGATCGCTAGTTTCCAAAAGCCCCATAGCTTTGGTAAAATACTGGGTCTTAACTCTATTTAACCCTTTGGTAAGAATGTCGGCAACATTCTCAGAACTAGATATGTAGATATAATCCAGTATCCCTTTCGACACGCAATTCTTAACATAAAAGTAACGCACTTGAACATGTTTAGAACTCTCGGCCACTACTTCATCCTTGGACCATGAGATCGCTCCAATGTTGTCACCAAAAGTTTTGCATGGACGCGGACAATATGACGATTGACCTAACTCCCTTAGTAATAAGGACATCCACACAGTCTCTCTAGCTGCCTCTTGCATCGCTACAAACTCTGCCTCGCATGTCGATTGAGATATGATTGGTTGCTTTTTCGACAACCAAGACACCGCTCCACCAGCAAGTATAAAAACATAACCGCTTCTAGACTTCCTATCTATTGCACAGCCTGCAAAGTCTGAATCACAAAACACCTTTAGAGGTTGCCCTGTCCTTTGGTATACTAACTTTAAGTCTTTAGTTTTCAACAGGTACCTAAAAACACGTTTCACTGCCTTCCAGTCAGACACCGTCGGATTCGCACATCTTTGGCTTAATTTTCCTATTGCGCACGCAACATCAGGACGGCTTACTGTGGCGATGTACATTATATGCCCCACAGCCTGTTCGTACAACTTATTGTCTACTGGTTCACTATCCACAATGTCTAGTCCAGCCTCGCACTCCTTGGCTAGTGGTGTAGACACTCCAACCTCTTGAGTAATGTCAAACAGCTCCAACATTTGACTTATCTGCGTGGATTGGTCGAACACCACGGTAGTTCTGTTTGGCTTACTCAAGTGGATGGATAGGAATTGAGTATCGCTTCCTAGCATCCTCACATCTAGTTTCTCCTTAATCCTAGTTTTGAACGTGTGAATCATAGCCTCCGTACCGAATACAAGGATATCATCCACATACACAGCCACAATGAGATCCTTGGATTTATTCACATACATGCATGGATCACTCACACATGGGTTCAGATTCATATCTCTCAAGATACAACTTATATACTTAAACCACACTCTCCCCGCTTGCTTCAAACCATATAAACTCTTTTTAAGTTTACACACATACTGAGTTCTATCCTTCCCCGAAACCTTGTAGAAATCAGGTTGCTCCATATATATGTCCTCATCCAAAGGACTGTTTAGATACGCACACTCCACATCAATGTGTTCGTAACACCACTCATTCTCCGCACACAGAGCAAGCAATATCCTTAGTGTCCTACGCTTTACTATTGGGTTAAAGGTTTCGGAATAGTCTACTCCAGGCCTTTGCCAGAATCCTCGGGCTACAAGTCTAGCTTTATGCCTATCTGGGTCTCTTTTCATGACTAGCACCCACCTACAATCTATCACATTTCTATCTAAAGGTCTCTTCACTATATCCCACACATCTTTGTTCGCTAGATTTTCTAACTCCTTCGCAATTGCATCTGTCCACTTTTGAGCATCTGGCCCTTTCAGAGCATCGTACACATTCACAGACTCACATAAACTTTGCTTCCTACAAACTGTCGCAACGTGAGCACAACTATTGCACGTCTTTGGTTTGTGCAATCTCGCTGATCTCCTAGGTACGATTGGTGCACTCACAACTTCTTGCTGACTATTTTCATTTGTTAGGCTATCCAGGAAGTAGTCACTGTGTCCCTCATCGTTTTCACCGTCGCTTTGAGTCTCTATATCGGTTGTATTACCTCCTCCTTGGAGTTCGAAGTCTTCAACGTCCCATATCCATTCGGTGAATCTCCTTTTGATATTCCTTGCATCCACTTTCGTACGCTTATAGGGGAATACGTTTTCCTCGAACCTGACATGACAAGAAATTATTACCCTTTTGGTCTTCGGTAGGTAGATTCTATACCCCTTGACCTGTCTGTCATAACCTACAAATATCCCTTCATCTGCCTTGCTGTCGAATTTACCTTCACCTGGGCTTTTTAGGTACCAGACCCTGCATCCGAATACCCTTAGCCTATTGATCTCCCCTTGGATGTCGCATCCCTTACCTTTCCACAGTTCTAGTGGGATCTTATCTCCGATAGCAGTGGATGGGCATAGGTTCCTGATATGGCATGCAGTGTTCACCGCCTCTCCCCACAGATAGTCAGGGAGCCCTGATTGGATTAGTAGGCATCTAGACATCTCGACCAGTGTCCTGTTCGCCCGTTCTGAAACTCCATTTTGCTCAGGGTTTCTCGGAACAGTCTTTCTGTGCAAGATACCTCTCGCCTTTAAATAGTTCTCAAAGTCAACCCCTGTATACTCTCCTCCGTTATCTGTCTGAAGGGCACAGATTCTCGATTGATGTAGGGCTTCTACTTCCATCTGGTATTCCTTGAAGCACCTGAATACCTCGCTCTTCCTACTGATGATCCTAACGTACATGTACCTGGAGAAATCATCTATGAGCGTTACAAAATAATTACCTCCACCTAACGATCTGCACTGGGCTCTGCCACTGACATCGCTGTGTACGATTTCTAGAGGACGTTGGCACATGTGGTGGGCTGTCTTCGGGAATGGCACCCTTGTCATCTTTCCTTTTACGCAGACTCCACATAGCTCATCTTGTCTCTTGGACTCCTCCTTCACACTTTCTATAGGAATCTTTCTCATTGCATTTCCATGCAAGTGACCCAATCTCTCGTGCCACGATGTGGTACCCTTGTATGCCCTTGCCTCAACGACCTCAATGTCTCCTTCATTCTGGCTAGCTTTCTCCTGATTATGCTCCACGGAGAGGCCTGCCATGTGCTCCTCCGCAGGTATTGTCTCCAGATAGTATACGTCGTCTCCAACCTTTGAGTTGAATACGACATCTCCGTCTTCGTGTGTTCCAATGGCTTCATCCCTAGTGCACACCGTGGTGACGCCCTTTTTTGCTAGTTGTCTAACCGAAATTAGATTTACGTCTAGCTCGGGCACCCATAGAGCGTTGGATAGGGATAGCGTCCAGCCACCACAGGACTCCGCTATCTTTACGATGATTGTTCCCCTTCCCTTGACTTCCAGGTACCCCTTGCCGATTCTGATCTGTCCCGTCGCGGGCGTGAATTCTACGAATCGGTGTCTGCCCGGTGTCATGTGGTTTGAGGCGCCTGAGTCCAGGTAACTTATCATCCCCCTACTCATATGGCTGATCGAAGACAAAGCCAGAGTCGATATAAGTCCCTTAGACTTTGGCCTTTCTTCCGATCCTCTATCCCTCCTTTTCTCCTTCTGGTTCCTTTCCTCCTTGTCTCCCTTTTGGTCTCGGCATTGATACGATATGTGACCCATTTTGCCACATATGTAGCACTTCTGATCATGTGCGTCCTTTGTCTTCGGCCTGGCGCCATCTTTGTGCTGCTTGGACTTCCCTTGTTTCCGGGTCGCCATTGCGCTGCCCCTTTCGGATGATCCTTCCGCCGCATCGAGTCTCCTCTCCTCGAGTAATAAATCAGATTTTACAACACTCGCGCTCAGATCCTTATCGATTCTCGTTGTTCTGAGATAGGTTGAGTAATCTGGGTCCGCCACGAGGCCGGCTAAGAGAAAACACGCCCTAACGTGGTCTTCGATTTTTATACCTACGCTGGATAATTTGTCGCATAGATCTTGTATCCTCCCGCAATACTCGGACACGTCCATGCTAGGGGTCTTCTCCATTGTTCCTAGTTCTCGCATGCATAATACAATGTCCATCGCCGTGGATCTCCCGTGGATATTTTCTAACGCCTTCCAGCACTCCCTTGCTGTTTTCCGGGTCCTGATATCCCCAAGGTATTGGGGGCGTACATGCCGGAAAATGTACGCACATGCTTTGTTGTCCATCTTTATACATTCTGGCTTCATCATTTCCGCTGGAGTAAATCCTGGCTGTACGGCATCCCAGCAGCCCAGGAAAACCAACGAAGCTTCCGTCATTGTTCTCCAGTATTCGTAATTTCCTTTCCTCAAGATTGGGTTCATCTCCCTGTCCACATCGGCCATGCTTTCTTGGTCGGACATAGTGTGCTTTCTCCTCGGATAATTTCACACAAAAAAATTCAAAACTCAAAAATATATATCTCTCCTGCCGCAGTTTACTGCTCTGGGCCCATAACCTGTTATTTTATATAGGTTGGGGTTGATAATCAAGCTGATCCACTCGGATTGGTTATCACACCTTTTATTTTCTCTCTTGTACAAAACACCAAATCACACAGCTAACGTCTAATCTCTCCCAATGCGTCTTAGCAATTAACACGTGGTCGACTCCTAAGACAAAAGAGCGTCGTGAGGAGTCGTGCCAACATAAGCCTAGTAACCTTTTAGCAACTAGCGGTCATACCAACTGAGCATCTCTCAACAAATAATTCGTTGACAAGGCGAGGTAAGTTTATAAATCATTTTTGGAAATTCGTGACGATGACACGGGCCAACAAGAAGGGGAAAAGTGTATCTGGTTGTGAAAGATCGCCTCGTTCACCCGTTGTTGAACGCGTGAAACACTGCGAGCCAACGATGAATTACTACGAAGTGTTTTGCAGTGTGTAGTTTCTGTTCGTTAAACTGTTCGATCATGCGGAAATATCCATCGGCTTCGAATTCGATGCAAATTTAATCGTTGAAATATTTTCTGTAGGATACAAAGGTGATTTGACGTTTTATCGAAAATCGAAGAGGCTGCAACGAATATTGCCCGTGCCTTTCTTCTCTCAGGAAAACAATGGATTGTTCGAGCGTTTCTAATTTCTCTTCGATACATTCCACATTTTTTTAAACAGAGTATTCATTAGAATACCTAATTCTTATAAATATATTTGGAATTAAATCGTAGAAAAATGATGTTTAATTAAACGATGAAGTTATTACAAAAGACTTCGTAACATTAGTAACAGTTGTTTGACTATAAGTCAAGATATAGATCATTCTGTATAATCTCGATTGCACTATATCGTGGGTTTAGCTTCTAACTCATAAAATGCATTATAATCTAAAAAATGAAACGATAGAGTGTCCAGAAATGAAAAATTTTCTTCAAAAGCACGATTCTTCTTTATGTTGATTAATAATAGAATTAAAAAAAAAAAAAATTGGCAAGCATTTTGTTTGCCATGTACCTTACAATTCCAACGAATATGATAAGAATAATGTTTTTAATCTTTTTGGACATCTCATCTTGCCAAATGTTGTATCATAAGGTTTGTATCACTTCGAACCAGTCAGTGATTATGTTAGTTGATAAATCTTTTCCGCGACCATTTGCTGGGAACGTTGCACAACACAAAGACGTGAATGCAAACGTCAAAGCCAAACAAACGGGTCGCGCCTTGCAGAAGTTTCGTGTCTGAACAAACACGACAATCTCCTGCGGGAATGTGCAGGTTCACGTAATACGTCTATTAATCGTTCAGTTAAGTTATCTTCATTCATTCGTTAGAAACAACTGTCGCAATTTGGAAACGTAGTACTCGAAATGTTTCCTCTTAAGAGTAGAACAAACGATGCAACAATCATATTATAACTTGTATATGATTTTTCTTTGCATTCGACTGCGGTGGAATTTAAACAAATTTAAAGCAAAGCGTAATTGCAAGAGGCTGACTTCAAAAGAGAAAGTTTGACGTTAGTATGATACACCAAGCTTATTACACCTGTACGGTTCTTTTTCAAATGCGATAACGATGAAAATTTGTAAACTTTGTAATAACATTCGATGCACGATAGTAATAAAATTAGTTTCATAGGAGAAATGTTTAATGCTACAGTTGTGCATCAACCTTATTGCGCCATATACGATCCCTTTTTGCAATCCAATAAAATTTTCCAAAAATTTGATACAAAGCGTACTAGTAATAAAATTAGCCTTAAAAAATGGGTACCATAACGCAATAAAATTCAATATGACAAAAATGATAAAACAACAGGTTCCAGATTTTTTATTTTTACAATTATTAAAATTGCATATTTCTCAGTGATAGAGAGATAACTAACCGCTTTGTAATGCTTTCGAAATTCTAATCGCTTCGGCAAACTTCCATCAGATCGGCGCTTCAACTATTCGACATCATAAATTCAGCCTTCGTCTGCAGCTATCGTCGATAGCTGCATACCTGCAATCCTATTATCGAACTTCTCATCAAAAAATCATTAGTATCGCTTATCCAACGAACCAACGATTGGAAACAAAATGGTCGAAAGATCAAAGTCGTGGGAGAAGCAACTTAATTCGAAGTTGACAGTCGTAATAGCTAGTTGTCGAATCCGAGAGTTCAAATAGGCTTTAATCGAGCGATTTCCTCCCACGTATCGAGCTGATGATCCGGAAGAACATAAAGCCAACTATTGGATACCAGTTTCCACCAAAATCGATTCTGTCGAAGCATCTAGATAGCTGTAACCGATGAACTTTGCCTTTCATATTGTTCCACTCTTAATACCAATCGAGAGTCTCATATTACTATTGATTTGATGAACCGTGTAACCATGTCTCGTGACGTGTACAAAGATTTTGATTCAGACAAAGGTTTGTAACAGCTAGATTTAATTAAGAAACAAATAATTTGAAAAGTAATCAGCATACAATTGTATTATATCAGAAAATCTTGTGATGAAAGTTTTGTCGAAGCGAAGAATATTGTTATTGACCTAAATTAGTAACTTTGCAGCACTTTGAATAACTAAAATAATCGAGAGTTTCGTAGTAATGAATTAGTATATTAAAAATAAACCAGAGAACAGAGGATTAATTGTTTTAGTAACGAGTTCTAACAATGAACAAACAACAGTTGAGAATATTTAATCTGCAAAACAGTGCCAAAGTAGTCGAAGTTCGAAGCGTCCAACTTTAAAGTTGTATCTTTAAAGTCGTTACTTCATATCGTCATTTATATCGTTGAAATTTCCAGAAAAGTAACAGCGACGAATTCACAAAACGATGAGTAATTAACTTTTCAAATTGTAAATTTTCTTTCAACCATCCAATTATTGAATTTCTAATGTTGTAATCTTCAATTAGAATGTTGCATCCAAATTCTTCACGATAAAATAACCTACTAATTCCTTTAATTCTTGTACGCAGCACGATGTAATTAGATGAAACTTACACCCTTAGTCTATGTTAATTGGTGTCGTCCTTTGAAGATACGATCGTCGTCGTTCCTGACATCGTTAATCTCATTCGACAGCGTCCCTTTAACATTTCTCGGGAACAACCAAAGAACACGAATGATTACATCACCGATCAGACATGAAATGAAAAATATGCTTCTAATTAACGTTGTTCATAACAAATAATATTTTTTCTCCTCATATTTTTAATCGTCGTACGAATCGCTACAGCCGATGAAACTCAATTTCTCCTCGCTGCTCGATGATTTTTATCGCTACTCAGAATGAAAAATCTATGTAATATGAATCGAACAGTCCGCGCTATAATTTATTCTACGATATAATTTATCCTGCGATTTACCATTCTGTTCTACGAAGACTCATGGAGTTTAATAAATCTTATTTTAAAGGAGAGAAGCAACTGTAAATCGGAAAAGGACGATGGAATGGTTTTCCACGTCTCGTTATTTCGTTCTAGAAAGATTCGTGGATAAAAAGAAATTAATAAATCCCATTCTAAAGAAGGGACGAAGGCATACATCGAAAGAGAACGGTGAAGTGCTTTTTTTTTTATCATGCATCCCGAACTTTATTCGAGTTTCAAATACATACTACAGCGAAGTTCGCTCGGTAGAATTACAATGGATCGTATAAGCTTCGAAAAAGACGACCAAGTTGACGTTTTCTGATTGATAAATCAGCTCTTTTTTTCTTTTTCGCGGCGAAAGCGTTTCGACGGAGAATTATGGTGATCCAAGATACGCTTTGCTGTGAAAATCTTTAGATCTCGCCTACTCTCCGTGAAAATCTCTTTTAAATATAAATGAGACTCAGCTTTATTCCAACAGGGTTCCTTCGAAAATTGGAAGAAGATTGATCAAAAACCATATTTCCACAAAAGTCTTTCGACTCTGACGAAACTACAACATCACTCGTGTAACATTAATCTATCAAATTCAGGTTTAATGGTAATGTTTAAAGGGGAAGAAAGAAATCCACGTTTAAATTAGTTGCTAGACTGTCGATCGATTTGCATTTCCATCGTAATTCGAAGTACATCGCGGCAACCTCATTGAGGGAACGTTTCGATATCTTCGTCAAATCCGGTAGCAAGCTGGAGCTTAAGCTGACGCGAAATATTTATAACTTTTCGATCACGTACGAAAAACTACTCGACTATATCTCTATTTTATCCAACGAATTCCCTTTGTTCGGATCGAATTACGTATATTTACGCATCTCTCCTATGCTGTCACTTCCATGACAATGTTTATTAACCTCGACCCATAGAATTATTTTCCCCCCACGGTTGTGTCACCATATTCCATGTTCCGTAATTCGAATTTCAGAAAAAACACGTTCATTTCTTTTTATAAAAGCAATCTTTACAACAGCGCCAGTTTGCATTGTTAAATACAAATATTTCCATATATGTACAATCGCATGGCGAAATTTGATTTACGAAATTAATATCGAAATAAATTGATATCGAAATAATTTTAGCGACAAGCGTATTAATTGTTTATGTACAGGGTGTCCTAAAATTCAATAACCAAACGTTTCTAGCGCATTATGTTGTAATACGATATGTTTACAATCAAGGAAAAAATATTTATTTGACTGAAAAGT
Source organism: Bombus affinis (assembly GCF_024516045.1). NCBI lineage: Eukaryota > Metazoa > Arthropoda > Insecta > Hymenoptera > Apidae > Bombus > Bombus affinis. The sequence continues at coordinate 41,725 of NW_026109274.1, forward strand.
TGTAATAAAAGTCACGGAATGGACTTGCGATTACTGTGCTATAAAATGAGAATAGATTTATAATCACTAGTCAGACTATTAGACTATTTGTTTGGTGTAGATGCTCCATCTCAAAATGTTCACCGTTCGATACCAACCTAATAACGATAAAAGATTAAATTTATTTCCTCGTAAAACTCATTTTAATCGTGCTTCATTTCAATGTATCAATCAACTCTCTGTATTAATTCAAAACACGTGTATCAATATTTGTTCGATGTACCTTTCTTTTTAATATAAAAGTGCATATTAAAGGTCAAAGTATTTTCCACTTCGTGTTTCGTATTTTTATTATACCTTTTTAATAAAGCTTCCAACAACCTGGATTTATATTATACCACATTTTTTGCTTGATTATAGCTGCAGAATTAATTTGCGAAAGTAGTGAAAAAAATGTCTGTTAGATCCTAAGACGGATCTGCCTTTTTTCTATAAAAAAAGTAAAATTGACGGAGTTCCGAACGATCCATAACTGATGAGGAATTAACTTATCGAGTACGGCGTGGTAAACGATCAACAAACGAACTTTCTGATAAATCATCAACATCCTGCACAATTCCATTTCGCAACTTTGTGTGTTTTAGTTATCCGATCAACATCATAGCAAACGAAAGTACACTGTCTAAGTGCGAACGAAAAAAGTTTCTCCTCTTCGTGGCCATTAATCATTTTGCAGACAGAGAATGGATTAATCATCGAGGGTAAATTAAACAAGATACTCTTTTTCTGTCCAGCAACCTTTATCTCGCGATCTAACGTCGGTATCTTTGGACTTGCTCAAAAATCGAGACGACAGACGTCGTGGAGAGACGAAATAAAACGAAAGAAGAACGCGTTGAATTAGACAAAGAGGAGTAACACGTAGGGAAAATCGGACTGTATTGTAGCGATGCTTCCTCATAGACGTCATGTACCGGTGAACTACATATCCAGGAACATGAAATACGTGGACACAGATACGTGGTTACCTCCGTGAACGAAATTTTTATCAGTAGAAACTTTTTACCAACAGTTTCCCTTACCTGTGAATAATACAGTTTACGATTTTTGGACTGTGACCACGTACAGTAATTTGGCTGTTATAATTACTATATATTATACGTATATACACATTTCGCGTGTATGAGATAAATTTTGTTGGTCGTGCATATTATCACTAGATACTAAGTACTCGTAAAATTTCATTCGTTTTATTATCAAACTTGTCATTGTTATGCGAGAGTATTTATCTATACTGGTACTTTGTAAGTTGTAAAATTTCCCTCGTAATATTAATAATAGCTAGAGGACCCTGTAACATCTAGTGGAATAACGAGAAACAAGATAAGTCGTTGAAAAAGTATATTGTCCTAAATCATGTCCAACTAGATCTTCATTTGAATACATGACATTTCGTATGCTTTAAACTAGTAGAAAAAGAGCAACAAAATTTCGAAAGTTTTAGTTCGATAACCAAAGGATGAAAATGTCTGGACGAAAATATTGGAGATTCGCTCGCGTCAAAAATTCAATAAATTACCATCCGGAATTCGGCTGTTTGTGCCAAGTGAAATTTTCAACGACCTGAAAGTCAGCACGTTCCATAGCGAGAAGAATCCTAAAGACGTCGGATCGCGAGAACGTTGATTCTCTCTGGACGAACGGAATTCCGAACTGCCATAAATCCTCAGAATCTTCTCTCGTGAATTTTCGCTGGAACTCATTCAACCGTTTTAATCACTCAACCGCAATTGTCGTGGCGAGAATGATGACTCTTGCGGTCACAGGATGAATCATTCATGTTCCTGCTAAAAAAAACTTTCTTATCGAAGCTATAGATTCGAACGTCACGCGACAACCCTGGCAAGCCGTAACATTTCGAAACTGGACCAGCTTGAACGACAAGGTAACGCTGAAATAAATTAAATCGCGATAATTAAGGCGCAACGTTAAAACAAAAATCGGAATGTAAAAGGACGGCTGGTTGGAAATGACGTTCCTTCGAGGAGTGGCTTTCGCTTTTATTGTTCGAATCCACGGATTCGCGTAGATTCTTAACCTCTGACGAACGTTTCGCTGGCAAGAGGGTCGCTTGAAGGGGTTGAAAGGGGTCAAGAAGATGTCGACATTAAAATTCACGCTCCCTGAGAATTAAACGCGAAAACCATCTATAAAAAAGGTTGAAAAAGTTTTGCTTCTACGAATCGTTCTGCAGAAAAAGGCACGGTTGCTGGAGAAGTGTTGTTTTACAACCGGTCGCGTAATTCGAGGGTTGCCTTGAAGGCAAGATCTCGGCCGAAGCTCGTAAAGGGTGGATTTTGCGCGTGCAAATGGTACTTGAATCAAACAGAACCGAACCTGATCCCGTTCTATTCGAAAGAAAATAATAAAAATTGTTTGTAATAGTTTCTATTTTTTTCGAGAACGATACGAATTTTCGCAAAATTGAGCTAGAGGAAAAAACTGAACTAAAAATGTTTCGCTTTTTTATTCTCGTAGCTTCTGTTGACATTGGAAATTAGGTCGAAAATAAACCAGCTGTAACGGGTAGCGAAATTGAAGTTGTACAAATCGCCATACTCAACATACTCAATTAGAGGAAATCAAAGCTGAACGTAAGTTCCGGACCTGGTATATTTATCTTCAAATGCTTTTTGTATTCTTTCGTTTTTTCCTACGCTGTTTTGTTGCTCTTCTAGATTTCGGCGCACGTTAATTCTCATTTCGCAGGATAATCTATGAAATTCTCACGTGGAACGTATACAAAGGGGATTTTTGCCGACATTACCAGTTTATCTCAAGATTTAGGGTTACTATCCTTTTGCTCTTTTCTTTTACCACCCGTACGAAACTTATTAAATCCATTCAGGATCGTAGATCGTTCAGTTTCCCCTTGTTGAAACTTTGCTTTTTATAGAAAACTTCTTTCCTCCTAGAATATATACTTGAACAAAGTTGTTTCATCCGCAGCAAATTAAGTCGCTAAACAGTAAAGAAACCGTAACTCGTTTTTATTTCTTACTTAACGTTAACGCTTCTGATAACGCGTTTCGCGCTCTGTTACAGCAAAATTTCCCGACGAATAAGCTACATAGAACGTGGCAACGACTAATAAATGCGATACTCCTCAACGAGATTAAAAATAAGAAAAAAAAATCCAAGGCTTTGATACGGTTTGTTTCTTCTGAAACCAGGTAATTCCTGCCCTTTTATTGCCAGTGCAAACGAACACGCGACTCATATTCCGATATTATCTTCGATATGGTTGCTGTCGTGATAGGCTAAGGGAACGCGAGACTGTTATAGATGACTGTTAGATGCGTCAAATAAGGTAGGAAAGGTACAGTTTGAAATTGGTAAATGATGAATATCACTGTAACTTATTGTCGTCTTGTGAACTCAACATACGACCTCGTTCATAAATATTATCAACGTGTACAAATTTCCTAGTAATTTTAATCAGCAACCGGAGTTTCAAATTCGTAAAGTTTACGCAAAGGATCGATTTGCTCGTAATACCAACGTGGTGTCACCGGACACTTGGTCTGCATTGGACAACACGTTAATGCTACAGGATGTGAAAGTGTTAAAATAAAGTTTCTGAGGCTTACTTAACTTTCTGTACGTGTCCTAGTACTCATGGACAGCGATGTATATTTTTTGGATATGTATATTATACGAAATTGAAATTGTTTATGTAAAATGTGTATCACAATGTTTCACACATACAGAAACTATCTCTTTTATTGCATATTAATTATTGAAAAAAATGTATCGCGATATTGCACGATAGCTTTAACGTAGAATAAAATTGGCCTGGTTTCCATTTCTAATTTCCCAGTTATATTATGTTCTATTCGAAACAAGCTTACGTGCTTCTGAACTTTGATGTATAAATCAACAACGACAAATAATATTAAATTATCATTTAAATCTGCCAGAAAAGAAGAATCCAAAAGATGATGAGAAAAGGTTTTATTACAACCTTTCTTCCATCTCTGACAAAGGGAACGTGAATTATTAAAAGGTTTGTCATCCAATAAACTCTACGAGAAAGAAATCGAACAAACTAGTGGTTTGCACGCTGATCGTAACATTATCGTTCACCATATTATCGATGTCGATTAATTTAGCTCAAAATTATCGTCCAACATTTGCGAAGTTTATCGATCACAATGTAGAAAATCAAACAACACGATTGTATTATTCATTCTCGAGGAAAAAATTATCGTGTTCTTAAACAGTCACGATATTACGAAAGTTCGTGCCACCTCGTTCAAGGATTAGACTTGTTGTCACAGAGGAAAAGATGTGCAAGAAAAGCACAAGAAGATACCTCGAATTTGATGAAGACATCGCGGGAATCATCGAGGATGTCGAGATGCCAATGCAGGCACTCAAGGATAAGACGCCACCCACCGAAAAGGCGACCCGAATCGCCAAGGAAAAAATCTTCAAAGGTGACAAGATCACCAGATATATGAGAAAGTCCCCAGTGGAGGGAAGCGCGTGCAAGACAACGAGAAGCCTGGCCAGGAGCCAGCCGAAGGCAACGAGGGACGAAGCGGCCAGCACCTCGGAGCTAGACACACCGGCGGAAATGTCGGACAGCGGCACCGAAGCGGCGGCACCAAGGGAATGTCTCAGGAGGAAGGCCATGGCGAACAGAGCAACGGCCGAGACCGAATGCAACGACGAGGACAGTATCGTCATTAAGATGAGCGAATGGAAGGCGATGACGGAAATCATTACAGAAGTCTTCCGCGAAATCCAAGGCATAGGTAGCAGACTCTACCTCATGAGCAAAAAGGATACCGACATCAAGAAAAGGAGGGACGCCATCAGTAAAAAAGCGATCAAGCTCCACTCGATGTTGGACGAGATGAGGCTCAAAAGGAACGCGAGGACAGTCACGGCCACCAGGATGACCACCCCTCCGGGGAGGAGTGAGGAGAAGGAAGGAAAAAGGAAGGAGATATCGCCCGTCGAGGGGAAGGGCGACACCAAGAGAAAGAGACCAACGACCGTGGAGGCCTCCTACGCAGGAGCCTGTGCCGGCAACAGCTCGGCAAAAGCGACTACGGAACGCACGGACAGCGATGTAAAGGAAGACTGGATCCCTGTCCGCGGAAGGAGAGGAAAAGGAACGGACACCCCGACGGTGGTCAGGAAGGCGAACGCAGGAAGGGCGGCATTGGACAAGCCAAAGAGGCCGGAAGGACCGAAGAGGATACGTAACAGACCCGAAGCCATCCTCGTCAAAGTAGGGCAGGACAAGGAGTGGATCCAGGTCTACAAAGACTTGATGGGGGCAAGGGAGACCCTAAAAGAGAGCTGTGGGGTTAGGAGGACCAGAACAGCTGACATCCTGATCGAGCTGAAAGCAGGTAGCAACGCCAAAAAGACCGCGGCGGATATGAACACGGCGCTAAGAGGCAAGGTGAGAGCGCTACCAATGCGCGACAAGACCTCCGTAGAGATCAGGGATATAGACCCGCTCGTAGGCAAGGAAGAACTAGCCAGGGAGATAGTAGTGCAACTGGGCGTAAGCGACATCACTGAGGTCGAAGTAAAGACCCTAAAAATGGCGCCGTGGGGCACCCAATCGGCAATAGTGACGATGCCGAAAGCCTATCTGGCCAAAGAGGGGGCGAGCCGGAAGATCAGAACCGGCTTGACGATAGCCTCGATAAAGGCACTACCCAATGTGGTAAAGTGCTTCAGATGTCACATGTTCGGGCATATCGCGAACAAGTGCACGGCGATAAGCCCTGGAAAGGAGATTTGCAGGAAGTGCGGAGCCAAAGACCACACGATAGCTGCCTGCGTCAACGCACCCTGCTGCTCCATCTGCAGCAAGGAGAAAGGAGTGAAATTTGACCACGTAACCGGATCCCTGGCTTGTCCAGAATATAGAAGGCGGTTGAAAGCGAGTAAATGAGGATACTGCAGATAAACCTCAACAGATGCAACCTGGCGCAGGACATGATGCACCAATGCGCGATCGAACTTAGGCCGGATATAATAATAATTTCCGAGCCGAACAGGCAGCTACCGCACTGGTTTAATGACACCAAAGGAGACGCCTCGATATGGGTCACACTCCTCAATGGCAAGCTGCCTGATGAAACAACAGAGGTCAAGAGCGACGGGATAGTGGGCGTCCGCGTCGGCGACGTCTTCTGCTTCAGCGGATACTGTTCGCCCAACATAAATAAGCCAGCATACTGCAAATACATAGACACGCTGTCTACTATGACGAAGAGCATTGCTAGAAGACACGACAAGGTCGTCGTGGCCGGAGACTTCAACGCAAAGTCAACCTGTTGGGGAGGATCGATCACAGACAAGAGAGGGAGAGTCTTAATGGAGGCACTAAGCGGCCACCGGGTGTTTCCATTGAGGCTCAAGGAAAAGTACACCTTCTTCATGAACGGGAAGACGAGCTTCCCCGACATAATAAGCGTATCCAACAAGGTCAGCGAGATACACGCCGGAAGCGCGGTCTTGGACAAATACTCGGCCTCGGACCATCTGTACGTGCTCCACAGGTTTAAGACGAGGAAGACCCGAACCGTATCGAAGTTCTACAGGTACGTGACCAAGGACATGTCGCCGGAGGAGTTCCTGAGCAGATTCGACGACACACTGAAGAAGGAGGACCTCAACGCGGCTATCGGAGAGGATGGGGCCGAGCCCTTGCAAAAGAGCATCGAAGGTACGTGCGAAGGGATGCTAAGGAAGTCGAACGGTGCGGCGAGCCGCAAGTACGCGAACTACTGGTGGAACCCGATGATCGCGGAACTGAGAGCGCAGGCGCACAAAGCGCTCAGGAAGGTGACGAGAGAAAGAAAGAAGAATGCCGGCAACACCGAGCCCCTCGTCAACGCCTACAAGGAGATCCGAAGGCAGTTAAAAAAGGAGATCGCCTGTAGCAAAAAAAAAACAGCTTGGGCAGAATACTGCAAGATACTGGAGAGCGACCATTGGGGCAAACCCTCTCGCACGGTCATGAAGAAATGTAAAAGCAAGGGACCAACAAACGACATGCCGATCGACATGGTGAAGGCAGTCCTACAGAGGCTATTCACCTTGGGACACGGACCCCCCCCCCCCATTATGAGGGCCGCGAATAGGCAGAGACCGAAGAAGAAGGAGATATTAGCCTCAGCGTCGCCATCGGCGAAGGCGATGTCGTCGATGCCGCCAGAAGAATGAACACCAAGAAGGTTGCAGGAGTCGATGGCGTGCCGGGCGAGATCGCGAAGCTGGTAGCGAGTCGCAGGAGCGAGCTCGTGACAAGGGCGTTCAACGGCATCACCGAATCAGGAAGGATCCCAGACTGCTGGAAGATGGCCAGAGTAATACTGCTAAGGAACCAACGCGTACCGGCCGATAAGCATACTCCCAACCATGAGCAAGATCTGGGAAAAATGCTTTAAGAAGATCATCGAGAGATGCATCGGAACGGACCCGTTCCATCGGAGGCAATATGGCTTCAGAAAGAAGAGGAGTACGGTAGATGCCATCAAACAGGTGATGAAGTTTGCCAACATCTGCAAACAGAAGAAGGTAATATGCGTGATGATCACCCTGGATATTAGCAATGCCTTCAATTCGCTCAGCTGGAAGAGCATATACGAGGAATTTGACAAGAGGAAGCTGCCATGGAAGGTCAAAAGGCTAATCGGCAGTTACCTATCCGGAAAGAGGATCATCGTGAGCAACCAGCACGGCACGGTGGAGCACGAGGTGGCGGCGGGAGTTCCGCAGGGATCCATCCTCGGACCATTCCTGTGGAACTTGGTATACGACCGGTTGCTCGAGAGACTCGACAACATGCCAATGGTCAGAGCAACCGCCTTCGCGGATGATCTGGCCATCACATGTTCCGTCGGGAGGAACGAAGAGGCCTCCGTCAAGGTCAACACGATGCTAAGGATCGCCAACGATTGGTGCACGAGTGTCGGGCTCACCCTGGCGAGGGAAAAGACGGAGGTCATGCTCATCACAAGCTTGCGAGTGCCGAGAGTGGTGAAACTCAGGTTGGGCTCCTCGGACATCGAAACGGTCGATCGCATCAGGTATCTCGGAGTCGTCATCGACTCCAGTCGGAGGTTCGGTGCGCATATCGAGATGGTGTGTAACAGAGCCGACAAGTTAATAGGAGCCCTTAGGGGAATTCTACCCAACATCAACGGGCCGCCCAGCTTGGCTCGTAGGCTCTACTACAATGTGTGGGAGTCCATCGTAACTTACGGAGCATCGGTGTGGGCTAGAGCAGCGAATACCGATAAGAACAGGAAAAAGCTGAAACGAGCACAACGAACGGCCCTGTGCATAACAACGACGGCATACCGTACCGTCTCCCACGCGGCACTTTGCGTGTTGACCGGGAATCTCCCGATTTACATAAAGATAAAGATGCTCGGAGAGACCTACGAGAGGAACAAGATCCATGGGTCCAGGATTGGCACGGATGACGGCTCTAAGCTGAAGGAGGAACTGGAGGCGATTCGCAAGAAGGCCCAAGAGGACTGGCAGAAGGAGTGGAACAACTACAAAAAGGAAAATATCACAAAGAAGCTAATACCGAGTGCGCTGCTATTTACCAAAAAGAAGATGGACATCGATCACCACACCACGCAGCTGCTAACCGGGCATGGGAGCTTCGGTGTCTATAGGAAAAGGATTGGCAGGGACAGCGACAGCAACTGTCTCGACTGTGGAGACCCGAGCGACGATGCAGAGCACGCCCTCTTCGCGTGCCCGAAGTGGACGGACAGAAGGATCGAGCTGGAGAACGCTCTGGGCGGGAAGATAGACGTGGGCAATCTGATCGCCACGGTGACCGCCAAGGGCGAGAGCTGGAATAAATTCAGGCAATTCTGCAAGACCGTCATGTGTCACAGGAGGGTGACAGCGAGGGCCTGGGAAGAGGCAAGGAGGAGAACGAGCGTAACAACAACTACGCGGAGCAATGAGGGCAAGAACATGAAACAACGAAAAACCGCAGAAGGAGACCAGCCCAGTATTCTGAACTGGCTGAGAGGACGACATGAGCAGTAACTGCCCGAAGAAGTAGATACAACGGGGCACGAAAGGACAACCCTGATGACTGCCGACAGGTTTTACCGGGGTTGTCTGCCTTCTAAGCGGAGGAAGAAGGAGGAGGGGTTTTTAGTGGGTATGGCAACGACATCCGACCGACTCCCACATAACCCAGTGATGCGGGTCACTGGGCATGCGTAATAGCATTTTCCCCTCCCCACGCAAAAAAAAAGGATTAGACTTAGGGAAAACGATTTTCTGCATGTTATGTGGAAATAATCGCAATTTAAAGTCTCTTTGCTCCAAAACGACGTTCAGCTAATCTCGTTTGGTTTACACGGCCCCCATTTCGTTTAATGAGAGTATAGTTCACGTAGGTACCCATAAAGGCGTAATCAAAATTCCATAAATATGAAACACGCGTATAAACGTTGTTATCCGAAAAAGCCGAATAAAATTCAATGCATGCATCGTCGTAATTTCTAACGCAGAACATCGAACGACGAAAGACGTTGCACCTATTTATAATTAAGTTCAACGTACGTTCAACTGGCCGATTCGCCAGATTCACGTTTGATTTGGATCGCGCGCAAAGTAATTTTCCGCTTCCGATCTCGAATGGAACATGCACTAACATGTCAGACATGTATACAAATTGAGATAACAGAAACATGATAACTTGATTAAAATTGAAGAATCACTAAGAAATTATCGAAACGTTTAAGAATTGTTATTTCATTTAAAACGTTAGACGATGAAGTCTCTCGTCCATCTGATGTAACATAATTAATATTCTTTTTATACTTCTATTTCTTGATCTCAATTTTCATCAATTCTGATATTTATATTATTATTGTATCACTTGTTATTCGATTCCATGTACACTGCAAATGATTTTACGATACAGACTGAGATTTTGAGTAGAGTTCTTAGCGTACGTCATCTATTAATTCACTTTCAATCCTTTCAACAGAGTTTAGATAAGAAAACAGCCAAAGAGAGATTAAAAGAAAATCGGAGATATAAAATGAGAATATAAAAATAGTACTTTGTCTTAATAATTATATTTACACCTAATCTTCCAAATTGCGAAGCAGCTACAAGAATATCGCCATTATCGCTAGACCGTCGGCAAATTTTTAAAATCCTCTAACAGAGAACTCTATACCGTTCTGTTTGTCCCGCATCTCGAACACTGTTCTCTCAACATAGAATTCTTCGTTTTGTTGTTTCTAAAATTGGCGACTCCGCTGCAGCAATTTTTTAAAACTACGATTTACTTTTAACGTCTCTCGGGTTGTTTACGTTGGAACCGCATAGATTCATTGCCAATGCTACTACATTTGTCTTCAAAATTGCAAACGACTATATTATAAATTGCTGGGAAATTCTGCAGTTATCGGAGCTCGATGTTTCTCCGGGGACATTCAGAAAATTTCCCTTATTCTATACATCCGATATTTAGTTGTGTTAAACGTATATGTGACCACGCCACTCGCTCACGCGCCAGCTACGCTTTTTCTGTAAATCGTTGCCCACGTTTATAAGAATACATTTAAAACGCTTGACATTCGTCTTCGTCTTTGTATCACGTATGACAAACGCCATATTCCAATTATACAGTGTGTCAGTTTTATCTGGAAATATTTCGAAAACTATAGATGAGACAAGAAAATTGATTTTCAGGCAAATGTTATACAATTTTGACGGGGTCATATTATGCCGATATTTATTTTATGCTGGAATAACTTTGAAAAGCCCTGTGAAAGTAACGCTTGTGTTTTTTAAATGGGAACTATATTCTTTTTTTTTCATATTTTCATAACTGACGTTGAAGCGCTTCTTATTTATATTTTTTGCATAAACCCATATCCGGACATTAATTCTTAAGAAGGATGCGAAGTTGTATTAAACATCTAGAAACGACTAGTCGTTTCAGGGATAGTATTTCGGTGCATACACACGTACTCGCATAAACAGCTCTTTTTAGAACCATCAATGATGTATAAAGTCTACCGGAGAAATGGATAACGCCAATAATGTCGATATATCAAGTTTGAGATTTAATATTTCGATAATATTTTATGCGGAAAGTACGTAGTAGTAGAAGCAGGTAATGTTCTGAAAATGTTTTGATGTTGTATGGTGGTTGCAGGAACGTGGAATAAGAAAATATTGGGCTTTTCAAGGACTCTTCGGGGTGAAATAAACATCACCATGATAAACCCCTCGAAATCGTGTAATATCTGTTTTATTGTTCTCGAGATACGCACGTGTTTCCGGGTAAAGTGGATAAAACCGTAAAACGTTGATAAATGTATGTTCGTGTTGATTATGCTTAAACCAAAGAGTATTGCCCGTATGAATAAACGAATGAAATAAGATAAATTTCGAAAATTTGCGAAGAGAATGGGGAAACGTATGTTTACTTCCAGAGTCAAAAAGCAATTGAGGTAATAGGCTGATCGACGGCGTACTGAATTATAAAGCTGTTTTTTATCAAAAGAGAATAAGAAACTTATCGTGTTCTTTCCTCATAGTTTTCAGTTGTGACACTTTTAGAATATACGTGCGACACTACGAACGCAAGGATGTAACAATAAAGGCAGCTCGCGATCGTATTTTTCTAAAATCGAATTAGAAGATTCGAGAAAATTCCTTTGATCTCGTTCGAATCGCGAATGCATCTCACCACCGGTTTCCTAAATAATGTAATTTCTGAAAGCTTTTCATAGACCAGTTCGATGTTAAATTAATCGAAAGTGCTTCTGAGAGAGAACGAGTCGGTTTCTTACGCGTTGTCTGAATGCAACACGGAATTCTTCGTCGGTGCTGGCAACCTTTGTGTTACGTAATTCGTCGTCCATCTTTGCAACCTTTGTGTTACATTTTCATCGATTCGACGCCGTAAATGTGGCGATCGGGTGCAGAATGCCGGAAAGAAACGGGAAATTTGTCGTAAAAGGTGCGCGATCCGATAACGCGAGCTGGGGACGCATAAAAATACGAGTTAATCTAACCTTAAGCATCCTAAGCAAGCCACGATCCAAATATTGATCGTCACGGAAGCAAGGAGGCCAAACACGATAATAAGTCATGGAGAATCATTCTCCCGTGGAACGTTCAATTATCAAAATAACCGGAATGTTAAAATATCGTTAGAGACGTTCTATCGATCGAGGTTCAACGATCAAGACGGTAGGAAAATGCCATGGACGAAACCTTTACGTAGGAATTTTCCATTTAACACAAAACAGATCTCTATCAAAAGAACAAATCTGTGTTTGTTTCTCTGCACAAAATTAGCGTAGTAATTCACAATGAAAATCGATCAAAATTCAACGAAAAGCATAAGTTCTAAAGGAAAGGCGAGTTTCCTTTAAGTAAAATTTTCAGATTGAAAAGCATATAAATTTTTCACCACAAGGATGCAAGTTAGAAAATTTCCTATTCAACGTGTCACAATTCTATTTCGAAAGAACAATCCTAATCTGTTATTGAATCTGTCAAACAGATAACACGGTAGACTCGTATAGAAATATTCTAATGAAAATCTTAATCGAAACAAGATTAAGACAAATATAATGAACAAAATTTAAAAACACGAATAAAAATATAAATTTCCATATATTAAGTTATACCGGATAAATGCAAATTACAAAATACCCCTACGTACTCTAACACGTAACAGTCCTCGACAAAATAATTCTGATTTGTTTCTCTCTAGGAAATTGCCACTTGTAATGTTAATTAATCAGAATTTCTCGACTAATAGCTTTGGTAGAAATCTCTACCTACGCTCTGCTATCCCCGACACGGCGTTCTTTGAATTTATTAATTGTAGCGTTAATGTATGAGTTAGGATAAATGTTACATTGTAAATAGTTTAAAGGAATACAGCTTCTGTTTAGTTTTAAAATCAGCAGACAACAACGAGATGGTACAGTTCTTACGAGACACGTAGGCTTAGGTTAAGATATGTGCATGTGTGTACAGCTAGTGCCTGCGTGAGGGTAAGGGAGTGTTCGCCAGTGAATGTTTCTTTTTATCTAGCGATAAAATAATAATTCAATTTCCAGAAATAGTCATCCGCTCTGTCATCCTTAGATAGTTCAGCTTCTGTCTAGTTGTATTAGTTAGAAAATGCAAAGCAAACTGCAAATTCCTAACCTCTTGTGTCCGATTCAAAGTTCGTGTCGTTGAATTTTCACGTTGATATCGAACATAGATGTCGTGGTCCGCGCGGTAACTTCGTCGGAGCGATAACTATCCAACGCGTATTTGCATACAATTTGAATAAAACGAAGGAGACATCATTGAGTGTCGAACAAGAAGATTAGTGACGAGATCTGGCATGTCAGTTACTCGTTAAATTAGCGGCACAATTTCGTGCGCGTAATTAAAATTGATCGTTTAACCGACGAGGGGGGCGTGTAATGCAATGACGTGACTATAGACATCGCATTGTTAGATGCTGCGGTCTGGTCTCACGCGACGAAAAACTGTGGTTTAATCTAAATAGACTCTATGGAACAGATTGCCCGTAGCCAATAAAATCGATGAAAAGCACGCACCGTTTTTACAAAAACATCATTTACGCGATACATGCAAGTTTATCGATTAAAATGTACACTTTGTGCAACGTAACTGCGTCGGAACGTTAGGAGTTGATCGACTGTTTTACCGATCGAACGTGCAGCTTTTATTTTTGAATTGAGCGCCAGAAATTCCACACATACCTAGAAATATCAATAGAGCAGAGTATCGTTACACAAACTTTTCCTCACTTTTACTTTGATCTACGCTTGATTTCCACGTCCCGTCATTGATCACACAAGACGCGCGAAAGGACAAAAGGAGGCAAAGTGACAAACGGGGCGAAAATCCGGGAGGGAAGATTCAAATGTCTCGAGGAATTTACGTGTCGTAGAATAGTGACAATTTACTTACGATTGATGAACGTCGTTTCGAGGGTGGCCGTAGCGGATACTGAACGAAAACCAAGAAATCGGCGAGAAAGGTAGAAGACAACCGCGTCTGCTCGTCACCGTGATACTACTGGCGGTGATTGCTCTACCCACACCAGAAAGTGCGACCCAGGAAGCAACCCCCACCGGCCGTCGACCGGTCGCGATATAGCAAGCTACCCCTGTGAATCGGTGATCCTTCGATTTCGATCAACCTGATCGAGTTTCACCATTGACGTCGTTTACCACGTTGATGTCGAGGTGGCCGTCACGCGGTAACCAAGCATAATTCATTCCATCGATCAGATCTCGATGGAAATTAATATATTCTACCGATAAGGAATCGCTGAATATAAGTTCGCATAGAAATGTTACAGCTACGGTGCATTAAATAGATTCTTGATTTATTGCGATGATATTCATGGAAAGTTAATATAATTGTAATGGCAGAAGGTGATGGGTGGATGCAAGCGACATTCAGTTACACGCATAACATGATATCGATGTGTAACATGTATACGTAGATGGTACTATCGTACTTTCGCGTTGAAAACTTTATAGTTCAATTCCATTGTACCTTAAGTCGTCCTTGGATTTCTGGCATACGCCCCTATAAACCCTAGAATATCTTAGGAATTTGCAGATCGTTTCCGAGTCAAGACATCGTGCAATTTGCCCCTCTCCTTTTCACGTTCTTTCTTTCTTTCTATCTCTTTCGTCGATAGAATTTTCTTCTCCAATACCTTCATTTATCGTTGCAATCTCTTTTAGCAATCTCTGCGCCTTTTGATCGATGATATCCGTTTGATTTTGTATCTTTACGTTGGTTTTTCTACTATTTCCTGGTATTGTTGTAATTTCTTCTATTCGTAATCGTCAAAGTGTCTCTCTCATTTCTAAAATCCTCCTGATATTGTTACGCCCACTTAAACATTTATTTTCATTGTTAGATCGTCCTTTTTGTTACGCGTGTGCTGTTTTCTTTTTACTGCTAGAATTTTACTTTTTGAGATCGATGCTGTTTTTCACTGGTGGAGTTCTTTTTCTGGCCCAAATTGATTGATATCTTCCGTGGGTGTTTAGGTTCTCGAAACAATTATTATAGATATTTATTAATCCATGTGCACGTAAATCGAGAAAGAGTATAAGAAATATTCATAACATCTATTGTTTTTACGGCAGAATTCACAATAAAGGAATGCATGCCATTATGGTTCATTAGATTGCTTGAACAGGATTAAAAGCTTTATGATTCTGTTTCATACAGATTGTATACAAACGGACTAAAACGTATCACGATACGGTTAAATATTGAAACAACTGCAGATTGTAGCGAATTAAAAAGTTGCTCGTCGATCTTTCAAGCGAAAAGATCCCCTATTGACTCTATTGCTGTACGAACGCCGATATTTTTCCAAATTAACGTGTGAGAAATGTTAGCCGAGTTATAATTCGCTTATGTGATATATGTATCGCACGTAGGGTGTGTAAAACGTAAAATTTTTTTAGTCAAACTATGAGAGCATAATCTACAAGTGAAAATAAGAAAAAGATATTACATAAAATTTAGCAGTAAACTATTTATGCAAATGCATATTTTTTATGGATATAAAATTGATTTAAAAAATGCACCCGAGGTAGAGAATTATTTTATTTATTAAATATAACAAATAACAACATTTCGTTAGTGAGACCTGACATGAACTTGTAAATAAAATACTCAAATACATTTTTTATGTTTTATATTCTGTGTATTTTTGCAGCTTGAAAATTCCCATAAATGTGTAAAAATAGTCGACCAACTCGTCATAAATCATAAATAAATAAATCAAATTTATTATATTGAAGATATCGCGAGAATATTATCAAATATCAACAACTAACTTATTAATTAGTTGTGTTAATTCTTCCTGCGTTGTTACTTTTATATATTCTGCAACAACAAATTTGTTCCCATGCTCATATTTTATATTTCAAACTGTGTTCAATAGTGGCTGATAACTTTGTAATAAAGCGTTTACTGTGAAATTCGCTACAACAGATTTCTCTTATTTTCGCTTGAACATTCCCTTACCTTTTTAACGACAAAATAGAAAATACCTTGTATAAGAATTATTGAAGCTAAAAAGCGTGGTAATAGCTACGTTTCGTTGCATTATGATTCTTCTGAGAATACTCAAAACGCAAGGACTCTCGCAGTAGAATAAGGAGCCACGAACAGACTTACTTCATTCACGTGATCGTAGTTGTATTGAGGTGCACGTCAATGCCATCTGCACATATCGACTTAGCGGATTCCACTCCGTGTCCCATCGTAATTAAAACGGTTTAAGATAAAGAGTTGGCATGCTTGAACGAGTCCTCGTCGCCGGGAATTTATCCACTGTGCGAATATTCAAACGTCCATACGTACCATCGTAGTTGGCCTTAATTAAAATTTCTTAATCGCCTTCAACAGTGGTAAATGGAACTCATTTTACGGTTACTTGAACCGCTATTTCAACCACATAATACGCAAATTGTTAAATACCGATGACACAATGAAGGATTAAGCAATAAAGAGGATGGAGAGAGAATAAGGAAGTCGTGAATAACTGAATAAATCATGATTTAAATCCTGTTCTACATTGTAGAGTGCATTGTGTAAAATATATTCCTTCTTGAACAAATTCACCAATAGTTCCGTAGATGTTATAACGACCGGGTAAAGAACCATAGTTTCGAAAATATCTAAGAGAAATGTTAGAATAAAAATTAAGAATTTCCCGCGTATTTATTTCCGTAATTTTGTCACAAATTTGAACTGATATCAGTAATTTCACAAAAATTACAAAAAACAAATTCACTGTTTCAAACTCTAAAGTTAGTGTGTTCCCTTGAACGACGTCAAATACAATTTTCGTATCTGGGAAAACCACTCGACTTGAATTACAGAACATGCTGTTACATAACACCAGGAGGCAAATAAAAATGTAATATTCGAAAAGACTTGTTGATGGAATATGAAATATCGTCCCGGTGGTTCGATATTGGAGTTTCAACGATGGTAATATCATGGATTACATAATAGCACCGCTTTCACGAAATCGCGACTCGATTCGAACATGTGTTTGAATTTTGAATACACGAAAGTTGGCCGTCTTCTGAAATATGGATCAGTGAAGTGTACACCGTGTGGCCTCGAATGGAGGCGTTTTCTCGCCCCTCTCCCCATCCCTCTCTCTCGCTCTCTCTCTCTCTTTCTCTCTCTCTCTCTCTTTCTCTCCTCCCTGCCATTTCGTTCTCCGACCAAATATTTGGTGCAAACACTCGACTCTGATTTTATAATTCCGGTCGAGTGGGGCATAGCTCTTTCAAAGAAACTGCCTACCATTTCAAACTAGTTTCGTGCTTTTCCCACCTGGCCATATATGCATAGCTACACAGTGATCCGTGAAACGAATGAATTTACTGCGACGGAAAAAGCAACTGTTTGTTTCTCTTGCGGCACTAAACGAATCCACAGCGAAACAGGCGCCGCGAGGACCTTACGCCCTCGTTCGTTTGGCTAACCGATTATACGAGCAAACTTTTTTATCACGGTACAAACATAAGCCG